>NW_024620455.1:0-1355 GCF_008729295.1 Plectropomus leopardus | reverse complement strand
CATTTTTCCCCAAATCTACTAATTTCTTGCATGTTTGAGACATTTCCTGCCAAATTTCTTAGCATTTACTTATATTTACTTTATGTATATTTATATATGTTGACTTTACTTGAGGCTTCTGAATGCAGCACGGAAGTGATGTCAATCCAGGTTTCAAAGGGTTAAAAACTACTACACATCTATTTTTTTTAAATGATATGTCTGAATATAATTAATACTCAGCCTGATATTAATTTGTTATCAAAAACTTCCTCCACAGTTTCTAACAAAGACTCTTAGTTGAAGTTACAGCATCATGTCAGTGTGGCCACCGATGCTTTTGAGCTGTCTTACCACACGGCAGCGACCACGCCAGGGCCATGAGGAGGTCACCGAGGTAATTTGGATGACGAACGAGACCCCACCAGCCCGACACCAGCAGCCGCTTCCCCGTTGCTGTGGCGATGGTCTCCAGTCCTGCGAGGGAAAATGTAAATACTTCAAAAAGTGCAAGTCACTTCAGAGATCAACGCTCGCTTCGCTCTGATTTAGACAAAAGATTGAAAATAAATGACTGACTTGCAACATTGGGATGTGTCGGGTCTCGTCTGAACTGGTTCTTCTGCGAGTTTGATTTTCTGAAAATATAATATCCAATACCTGATGGCAAAAAGAGAAATGATAACATCAGCATCTTTAACCGGGACGCGCAATATATTACTCACTAATGAACAAGCGCTTTCACATGATTACCATTCAGTGCTATTATAGCTGCTGCTCCCAGTGAACTGAGGGTCTGTGGGTGAACCACGAGGAAGGCAGCCTGCAGGCCGTACGTGAAGGGGACCCAGGCCAGGTCCCCGAACACCAGCATGAAGCCAAAACCGTCATGAACAATGTCCATGGTTGTCAGAACAGCTTCCTGTTAGAACGCAGCAGCACACGTGATGAAGTGAAACAGATCAGGTAATAAGTATGCGAGGCTTTGTGCATGTCTGCAGGATTAAAATGAGAGTTCAGGTAAACAGTAGAGGTGTTTTTTTTTGATCTGTGACACAGCTGACCCACGCACCTCATTCCACAGAGCGTCGGCCACATACAGCAGCTGGAAACTGTTGACCAGTATCATGGCGAGCGAGGGGGAACCTCGAAGCTCCACCTCCTTCATCAGCATGCCGAGGTTTATGACCACCTGAGAGAAAAACAGATGGAGTCAATACAGAGTAACATCACCATATCGCAGGTTAGGCAGCCACATATATAAATTATATATCAATGAAAATTCATTTTGTTTAAAAATTGACTTATAAATCTACCTTCTGCCCTCTTCTACCTTATATATACAGTATATATGTATACTATATCTATATATACAT
>NW_024620454.1:0-1573 GCF_008729295.1 Plectropomus leopardus | reverse complement strand
GAGAGCAATAAATCAATGAAAGAATAAATAAATGGTACAATAAAGACAGGATTTTTAAATGCATAAATTAAGAAATAAATACAAAGGTCATGACCTCCCACCTCATAAACATACCAACATAGAAAAACATGAATAAATAAATTAACAAATACAGCTATATAAAAATGGAGAAGTACATTTTAGATTTTTAGGTGTTGTTTTATTTTGAACATATTTATTTATTTATTCATGCATTTATTTTAGGCTATTTTCTGTATTTATGTTTTCTATCCTTCCATATTTATTTAGTCGTTTTTATATTAATGTTTTAATGTATTTATTTATTTATTCCTGTATTTATTTATTTATTTATTTAATGATACTTAAGAGATTTTTTTGTCCTCCATAGATGTTAGCTCAGTTTTTAGCCGTGCTAAAGTATTTCAGGATGTGTTTCAGTGGATTTACAGACCTAGCAGGTCATTCTGAGGCACCCATTTCATCAGCTTCACATTTTCGGGGATGCTGTCGGGAACCTGCCCAGTGTACCTCCATATTACCTATGAACAGAAGGCATTTATTGCTTTGTGATTAACTGACGCAGGACTTAAAATGCATCTTGGCATCTGTTGATAAATATATTCCCGCACCTTCTGTGGAATCTGTCTGAAGGCTTCCAGGAAGACGGAGGTCGTCTCCACAGGCATCTCTGACACCATGGTGCCCAGAGTGAACACCACAAAGCCGTGTCCTCCCGACAGCCACGTCTCCAAATCCTGGAAAAACAAAAACAAATAGAGCCAGGCATTCATCTGCGGTTTTCTATCTTTCTCTCTGTCTCCACGGATTAAAAGCAGTGCGATAATATGAAAAGGAAGTAATAGATAATTAATTCATTAATTAGTGCAAATTACGTTAATTCATTGCTTTTAGCTTAAAAGGAATCAGAAACAGACAGGCTTCGCTTACTTGCGGCAGAGGATTTCTCACGTTGCAGTTGATGCCACCAACTAGTACAAAGTTAGGCATGAGAGGCCGCGGGAACTCCAGTGTGAAGTCTATCCTGTAAACACAACATCATGTCATTTACCTGAATATGAGACAGAGAATCTAGGTCTTTTTTATTTATTTATTAAGTATTTTCACATAGACGGATGTGGTTTGTTTATGGAGGATGAAAAATGACTTAATTATCAATAAATAAATTTAGGAATAAATAAATACTGAAATCAATGAATGAAAGTATAAATAGGTACAAAAATAAACAAATATGGGAATTAATACATAGATTATCAGTAAAATAAATAAATGCTGAAATAAATATAGAAATGAATAACATGGGAATAAAGAGATAAATGTGTAATTGAATAAATATTTTGGAATAAATAAATGAATACGGAAATAAAGAAATAAAAGAAAAAGTAAATGCCAAAATAAATAATGGAATAAACAGATATTTTAAAAAAAATTTAAAAATTATAAATATCAATAAAATATGCAAATAAATAGATACATGCATAAATAAAATATGCAGGAGAAAATAAATACAAAAAGTTGAGAAAAAAAATTCTTTATTCATGCATTTAAAAAAAAT
>NW_024620453.1:0-1399 GCF_008729295.1 Plectropomus leopardus | reverse complement strand
AAATGTTTAGTAAACTGAACAGTTAGATACGATAAATCAACACTGTTTATTTTTAATCAGTTTTTCCAATACAGTCGGTATCCATTTTTTAAAAAATTAAAATCACCATGCCAGATTTTACAGTGTGATATGAAAAAAATGCAGTAGGTTCAGAAAATTTCCATTAGCTGTAATGAAAGTCCATATTTTTTATGGAATTAACAAAAGATGGATATCATGGTTCACCTGAGGATAGGAGGTGGTTCAGCAAAATATTTTTTTTCGACTTAAACCTTAATATTAAAAATAAAATCAGGTTTTAAATAACAACAAAAAAGTGATATTACATATTAAACCATGTTAAGACAGTTATCCACTAATGTAAAACTGAATTTCAGTCCTAACATGTGAGGTGATGTGTAAGGTTATCAGGCTCATCTTCACTTATTGAATTTAGATGGAGAATAAAATAAGTATGCTTAAAAAAAAACAAAAAACAGCGTGCGTAAAAGGGGGAGCACACTGAGCACGCTGCGAGGCCAACAGGGAAATTTAAGTAAAAGCCCTCCTTCTGTCGCTCTGAGCTGAAGGTGACAGACTGGCCTGTTATAATGGAGCTGTAGAACCAAATTGATTAG
The DNA here is from genome assembly GCF_008729295.1 of Plectropomus leopardus. NCBI lineage: Eukaryota > Metazoa > Chordata > Actinopteri > Perciformes > Serranidae > Plectropomus > Plectropomus leopardus. The sequence goes on along the minus strand of NW_024620453.1, from coordinate 782 downwards.
GTTGAACCCTCAATGCTGCTGATGTATCAGCAAAGCCAGTTTTGTTTTTTAGACTATTTCCGTTCATTAAAATTAGATTTTTCCCCTCAATAAGCATCAAATGTTTGCCCATTTAAAACTGAAAATGTTGGTATTTTTCTTATTAGATAAAAGATATCACCACATGCAGCTTGATTTTCCACCTCCCAGAAAAGCAATAGGATACTGTAAAAATAAGTCAAATTCAGGCACAACGAAGCAGCAGCGAAGCAAAAAAAAAAAAAATGTAATTGAAAGCCCAGAAGTGTGATGAGCAGAGAGATGTGGCTAATAGGCCCGTGGCTCCGGGTGACTTCGGTCTAATAAGCCACTTAAAGTTAATGGAAGAGGAGGTCAAAATGAGAATTATTGACACCCAGTTGCCCTTAACCTGTCTACCAATAAAGCTGATTAGTTTTTGTCAATTCATCAGCTAACCGCGCTCCTGGGACGTTTATTTGCTCGGGGGAAATCAACAAGTCACCGGGTAGTTTTCAAGTAAAGGATCGCCATTTAATTGTGGACCTTGATGATCATGACCAATTACAGAATGATAACGGGGAGATTGATGTGGATGGGATGTGGGCCTGCATGGAAACCGGGCTGGGAAAAATAGAAAGAGGAGAAGGAGACAGAGAGAGTCAGTTTACAAAAACGCTTCACTGAACGATTAAACTGGGAAGTGACTGCTGATGATTTAGTCCCAAGTTAATTAGATGCTCCAATTCTCGCACTTGGACAAATTGTCTTAAATGTTTCTGAAA
>NW_024620452.1:0-3380 GCF_008729295.1 Plectropomus leopardus | reverse complement strand
GTGTGTGTGTGTGTGTGTGTGTGTGTGTGTGTGTGTGTCAGTCACAGCAAGTCAATCCTGAGATTTAAAAAGTCTAAATCAGTTAAACGGAGCTGTCAGTGTGGCTGCTCAGAGCACCGTCAGTCATCAGGGCGAATAAAGACATAGACTTTCGGGTGACCCAGTTATCTATCGATCTAAGAGTGTGTGTGCAGAGTGTGTGTGCAGAGTGTGTGTTTGTGTAAAATGTGAGGAAAGGTAGGAAATAAGAGATTTTTTTTGTGCTTTTTTTCTCATGAACAGAGACACAATTATCAAAACATGAAAAATGAAAAGACACTAAAATGAGCCAAACAGTCTGTAATATTTAATAAGTGGTGACAGAGTGCAGCCTCAGCATCCCTTACTGTAACACATGTAGAGGTAAAAGTTGTGTGTGTGTGTGTGTGTGTGTGTGTGTGTGTGTGTGTGTGTGTGTGTGTGTGTGTGTGTGTGTGTGTGTGTGTGTGTGTGTGTGTGTGTGTGTGTGTGTGTGTGTGTGTGTGTTTGGCCCTTTGCAAGGTGGACGTCTCAATAAACACCATCTGGCCGAGCAGGCATGAGGTTTACCTTCCTCACGTACGAACACACGACCTGCTGAGAAACAAGAGAGCGAAGAATGTCATGATGCAAGAAAAAACCGAGAGGGCGCAGGATGAAAAGAGGAGCAAGCGGAGAGAGAAGGAAGGAAGGAGGAAAGAAAGAAAGAAAGGCGAGAAAAGGAGAGAAACAGAGAGACAGACGGGCAGAGTGAGTCAGAGTTACCGCAGATTGAAAACAGTGTGTTTCAAATATTTGTCGTCGGAGAGTAAATCATCAGATAAAACAGGATAAAGAACAGAACTATGAATACAATGATGCATATTTAAGAAACACACATCACATTTGAACACCAGGGGCCACGTAAATATGTAAATTGAAGTCGTTATGGACCAGCATACTCACAGTTTTGGCTGAGATAATGATGATGAGGAGATTGAATATGACCTCAGAGACAAACTTGTTTTTGGGTTGTTTTGTAGTTTTGCTGACTGCATTTTTATTTCTGAAGTCTGCACAGCGTTCTGCAAAATGTCAACAAAAAGTGCGTTTATAAATCTAATATTGAGTCATTTACGAGTCATGAGTTTCATCGCTCTTTTATTGACATTTGAGCCGTCGTCTCCCCTGTTGGGTTTTTACGAGGTGCTTGAGGTGCTTGAGGTGCTTGAAGTATTTGAATTTGGCACTTATAAGTGTTGGTACTGGAATACCTTAAAAGTCTGATATTTCATAACTGTCTTTGAAAAAAGGACGAGTAAAATTGGAAAAACAGAATGTTAAATGCTCACAGCGGAGTCAGCGTCAGCATAGGTATTTTTCTGCTTCTTAAAAAAACTTTTTGCAATAAATGGGAGTTTATTCCTAAATTGACATGTAACCATCTGGTGTTTTTTATATTCGCACTTTCAATTTGATTGAGAAACATGCACTGCTTTACAAATCCAGCGTCTTTGCAGCAAAATCTACATTTGGAGCATTTTCTGTTGTCATGGCAACATGTGAGTCCGGACAGACATCAATCAGTCAAATTTTATTTCTGTAGCACCTTTCAAACAAAAGTGCTTTACAGTTTACATACATGAAAGTCAGACTAAAAAGAGTTTTTAGTTTACGTTTATGCAGACTTACAACCACTGAGGCGGTTATTATGTTATCATGCTTTGAAAGTGCTTTTTTAAGAGTAATATGTATTCTTCTTCTCCTCTTTTTTGGCACTTTACTGCCCTGTGAAGTCAGCACATGTGGAGATCTATATCACGTTTCATTACTATAAACAATATTAGGACCATGATAAACTCAACACGTTATCTTGAAGTGAATTATTATCATTATTTACTCGTTCATTCATCCCTTCGGTGTCTCTACAGCAGGAGAAGAAGGAGAAACAGTCAAGGTTAAACTCAGAGTTAAATCAGATGGACAGAGAGACACAGAGAGAGAGACAGGTGGACAGACAGGCAGTTGTTGTCTCTGTCTGTGTGTCTCAGTTGGTTTCTCGGCTCCGTCTGTAAATAAGAGGCCATCAAAACGTCCCGCTGTGATGGATGGATTCATATGAAGGAAAGAAAAATCTATTTCTCTCTGTTGTTCTCTGTGTTTTAGGTCTATTTTAATTCAATCACTTTATCAGAAACGCTTCGGCCAAACATTTTTACTAAACTCACGTCTTCAAAAGTCGTTTCATGAGTCATCCCAGACAAACTGTTCAAGTCCCCGACCTTTAAAGGGAAAAAACAAGAAACTATATAACTGACAAAATTCATTTTCAGTAACTGAAGATGCAAATTTAAATAAACTCTCCAGCAAAAAGTAAAAACAAAAAGTAATTAAAAGTACAATTTTTGTATTTTATCTGTTTTCTCACATTCATGGGAGTTAATACTCAATAAATACTGCAAAAATAGTGGACTTTTATGTTCTTAGTAGCATAATTTCCAAACAAATTATTTAATTTGCGAAAGAAAAACAAACAATGGCGACTTTTCGAGAACTCGACCTTCATCAGGCAAACAGTTTAGTGACAAAAAGACGCCGTCTCACGCAGCCAGTTTAAAATCTTTTGGGGCTTAAAAGCTTCTCTCTTTGTGGAAAATATGTCATTTTTTTTTAATTTAAACAAATTAGAGTTTATATTCCTCAGAGTTTCGTCAGCGTGGGCACGGTGCTGCAGGAGTCACCTGCCCAAATCACCGCCGTTCTTCAGCCGCTGGAGGACGATGCCAACATGCATCACTCCTGCAGCCCGTCAAAATCAGAGCTGCACCGTCTGACGTACCGACTGAGAGATTACCTCTGACAGCTGGACGCCCACAGACCGCAGCGCCTGATGGGGTAAAACTCACCTGTCTGTCTGTCTCTCTGTGTCTCTGTCTGTCTCTCAGGTGGCGATGAGGACAAGGACTTTGACATCCAGAGAAACACAGGAACCATCTCCATCGCCCGCCGGCTCGACGCCGCCCGACGCTCCAACTACAACATGACGGTGCGGGTCACCGATGGCCATCACAGCGCCACCACACAGGTCAGAGACATCAACCAAAAATACTTCACAGAAACATGTTTCATAATAACAAAAAGTTATTCAAAAAAAGGAAATATTGATAGGATTGTCTGAATTTCCTTTAAACTTCAAGCGAACTTTTTTATTTTTTATTTTATTTCTTTCAGAAACATTGGGACAAAGCAACAAGCAACTTAACAAAACCTGGCCCAAAAATGAACAAGAATTTAGTATAAAATTTAAATAAAATTACCTGAAAATAAGCAAAAAATAAATTTAAATTTAAATTATATTTAAAAAACACACAAAAAGACCTAAA
>NW_024620451.1:0-1316 GCF_008729295.1 Plectropomus leopardus | reverse complement strand
TTACCGTCGGCTGCTTTTCACCGCAGGGCTTAAAAAAAACCATGCGGCCGAAAGTATGTGGACACCATGAACATGATGGATGTGTGTCAGTGTGTGAGAGTACATTTACTGCAGTATATTATACTGTACTGTGCTGTACTGTGATGTAGTATTTACATGTTGTATCTCTATACTGAAACACATTTAACAGTAACAGAAACACTAATAAAACGTTGTCGACTTTTAAAGAAAGACAGAAAACATTTTTTCTTTTTCTTGAACAGTTTTGAAGGAAAACATTTGGTTGATTTTTATAGAAAAGGTTTCGTTTGTATTTTATTAGGTGATTTTTTCTATATGTAAAAATCCTCTGGATCAAATTTTTTGGTGTTTTTATTTAGTAAAGTCTGAAAAAAGTTGGATTTTTATATTTGTATTATTTTTTACTGCCTCAGTTTCCACACTTCCTTCAGTTACTGCGTTTCGTTGACTTCAGAAGCTCTGAGCTCAGCCTCGACACGTTTTAGTCAAAAAACAAGCATCTGAAGATCTTCAAGAAATGACGGCGCAGTGAGATAAACTACGAACGCCGGCAGCAGAGGAGTTTAAAGGGTTAAATTCTGAAAATCAAACGTTCCCAAAAAACTGTTTACACACAAAGTCTGAAAAATTCACACAGTAATATTTCATAACCAATCAGTGACGGACCATTTTACTGCACGAACCCATCTGAAGATGATTCACACACACACACACACACACACACACACACTGTAACACACACACATACACACTGTAACACACACACACACTGATTTTTGTTGATGGCGGTCTGTAGGAGGGGGGCGGGGACAAAGGACAAACTGATGACAGGTTGCTGTTGGAGACAATAAAAGAGACGAATCAGAGAGACGCAGACAGGACCAGTCAGGACTGTCAGGACCACCAGGACCATCAAGACCATCAGCACCATCAGCACCACCAGGACCATCAGCACCATCAGGACCCTCCTGCAGCTCCCAGTCAGAGGACCAGTGAGCCCAGTGTGTAGAGGATGTGTGTGTCCCGGGTGTGTGTGCTGGTGCTGTTGGTGTGTCTGCTGGACCAGGATCAGGCCGTCCCCGTAAGAATCCTCCTCATCGATCAGCTGATCAGTTTATTGATCAGAGATGTGACAGATCAATGACACTGTGTCATGTGTACAGTTGCCATGGGAACACGTCAGCCTCCAGCCCGACCTGCAACAGCAGCTGGACCAATCCACAGTGAGTACGCAGCACGGACCGTAGAAGCACGGACCGTAGCAGAACAGACCGTAGCAGAACGGACCGTAGCAG
>NW_024620450.1:0-1913 GCF_008729295.1 Plectropomus leopardus | reverse complement strand
ATGGTTACTAGGGATGCACAATATGGATTTTTTTCAACTGATACCAAATATTGCCTTCTCCCCAATAACCAATATGGTAACTGATAGTTGGACTTTTTTATATTTTAAAAGAAGTGTGTAGCCTGTACTTAATGCACACTCAGGGGAAGGCTAAGATGTAGTGAGAAAATATGAATAATTTAACATTCAATAGCCCTAACCTAACCAAATCTAACTGACATCACTATTATCAACACGGCAAAAACTAAGATTTTGTGCTGTAAAGAAGTTATATTATCTATGTCAACTGTTGAAAAAAAAACCCAAACAAAACAAAAACACCCTTTAGAGTGAAAAAAATGAAAGACAATAACCATCTTAAATTGTCAGAAAATTATCTATTTGGTTTGCAACAGAAGTGGGAAACATCTGGCATTTCTGGCCTGTTTTCTTGGCAATTTTGTGTTTCTCACTCTGCATGTTAGATTCCACTGCTTGGATTCCCATCCTGACATGATTTAAGAAAAATATTTTTTAATTATTTATCAAAAGAAAAAAAAAAAGTCAATTATTTTGAGGTTTAACAATGCAACATAAAAAAAGATTAATAAAATCCTACTTACCATGTCTGAGCATTTTTCAGACTTTTGTATGATTAATTTAAATATTTTTATTGCCAGTTAAGGCCTAATTTTTAGATGAATTAATTCAATGCCTTTTAAGACTTTTTAAGGATCCACATGAACTCTGCTTTAGTGCCATGAGCATGAGCACTGTAATTTATTTTGACTCAATCATTTATACATCATTATGGTGCCAAATTTATTATTTACAACACCAAATGTGCATAAATCTACAACAACTGCTACAACTGCTGTTTGAGTAACTGTTTTCACAGTGCCCAGCTGTGTTTGGAAATGACTTTTTTTCCAAGTATACATTTGTGATTTTTCATTTTCCTGACGCTTAAATGGGCTTGAAGCTTTTCGGGATTTGTTGACAGTGTGATCAAATTAAAGACGACTTGTTTTGATCCAGTCGCAAGAATTTGCTGAAATTAAATTATTCGGGCGGGTTAAAGGAGAGTATAATCGAAACAATCTCTTACGACTCTATGACACACACGGTGCACAGCCAGGATCCCTCGGGGAAGACGGTTCGGCAGTTGCGGCACACATAGTGATTGCACATCTTACACTGGCTGGAGACAACAGTCAGGCGACTCAGAGGCTCCAGGCATCTACCACAACTGCGCTGACTGTATTTCCCACTGCCACGTTTGGCCCCTTTCCTCTTCACATCCAACAGCTCCGTCTTCAAACTCCTGAGACACAAAGACAAAAATATTAACAAAGAGAAGTTGTCCTTTGAGAAACTTCTTTAGTGGTCTACAGTTTAGAAGTTATTTTAAATTTTGCAACCCTTTTTGATATACCCAAACTTCTTGCATCATCTACTGCTAGTGCGGATTGCTGTAAAAAAATGTGTATATTAAGATAAGATATAAAATAATCTGTATCTTTGCAGTCCACTGCATGGCCCCTAGTGCAAATTTGTCTTCGGCACCAAACAGCTAGGGCTGGGTCATGTTTGAATTTTTGATACAAGATAACCGAGTATTGATACTGATACCAAAATAGTAATTTTAACTGCCTAAGTTTGAAAAGTATAAACATGTTTGTTGCTTTTTCTCAATGCAGTGTGCGATACTGACTTGTTAAAAACAGCTTTACAGGAGTTTTGCATTCATAAAGTATAGAATAGAATTTATTTAATTAAATTATAATTTAGATATACAAAGTCATTATCAAAGAGCAAGTAAGCAAAATAAAAACTTTTAGTTTTTAAGTACTTGAGTCTATGGGCACATTTTGGAAGCAAAACAGCAAAAAAGAAAAGTAAAAAACAAAAAAAACAAGAAAATTACCTGAAAA
>NW_024620449.1:0-1375 GCF_008729295.1 Plectropomus leopardus | reverse complement strand
TAAAAATAATTTTAAAAATAATAGAAAATAAATAAACAAATGTATTTCTTTTAAAAAATCGCCAAAACTTTTTGAAGTTAAAAAAAAAGTACTTGATACTTTTGCAGAGAAACAGATGTGAATACTTGCTGTTTGTTGTTGCAGTGTAACCAGAAGGTGAACGCCCGCTGGACCACAGACGAGCAGCTGCTGGCTGTTCAAGGTGAGCGTCGTCTCAGGTGACTCGAGAGCAAAGACGCTGAAATCCAGACAGAAGAACAAGTTTAGTGTTTTCATGCAGCTGAACTCTGTTTTCTCTCCTTCAGTCAAACAGCAGACCGAGCGTCCTCATCTGCAGCCTTACGGCACGAACTTAGAAAAAATAACGTAAAAATATAACTATAAAAGACGCCGCTGTGTATCGATAGCAGTTTGGATGAGCTCAAACGTTATTGATTTCCTGGTTTTGGAAATTACAGAACCGGGTCCTCAATAGAACCGGGTTTCGAGTCCATACGATCTTTCTCTCTAAATCAGATTTGTCTTCTTCTACTGTGCATTTTGGCGGCGGTCTGAGGTGTGTTGACGTCACTGTTAAAGCGTCTGATGCTCTTCAGGTGTGAGGAAATACGGCAAAGACTTCCAGGCCATCGCTGACGTCATCGGCAACAAGACGGTGGGCCAGGTCAAGAACTTCTTCGTGAACTACCGGCGGCGCTTCAACCTGGACGAGGTGCTGCAGGAGTGGGAGGCGGAGCAGGGAACGCGAGCTCCCAACGGAGACAGCGCCACCTCTGGAGAGGAGGGGAAGGCCAGCTCCACCACGCCGTCGGGGAAGAGCACCGACGAGGAGGACGAAGAGGTGACGCGATCAGATTCTTAAATACATTTTCTGACGCACAAACTAAAGTATCGGCTCTATGGTCCTGCCGATCGTTTTCCATCCAACAGATTTCCTTCATTTCAGGTTTGGCTTTGATCTTTAACCCTTTAAAACCCGGAAAAAAATTGTCCTAATTTTTTTTTTTTTAAAAAAAACGAGCAATAGAAGTGACCCAGAAATTTTCAAGACATCAGTAAAAATTACAAGAAAATTACCTGAAAATCAGTTAAATTAACACAGATAAATGACCTGGAAATGGTGCTTAAAAATGTAAAGAACTTTTTATCACAATTTTAAATATTTAATTATGGTAAGTAGAAATTGTAAGTAATTTTGCACCGTTAGATCATCGAGGATATAACAACAATATCAGATGGAACCAGGTAGGAAATTTCCTGAAAATTGGTAAGAAATAAAAGAAAAAAAAAGAAAAACGAACAAAAAAGTGCTTAAAAAATGTATTACAATTCTGTAAAATAACTTTAAATATTTTATAATTTAAAAAAATGTGCA
>NW_024620448.1:0-3501 GCF_008729295.1 Plectropomus leopardus | reverse complement strand
AGTAGTAGTAGTAGTAGTAGTATTACGGTGTTACAAAATTATTATAATTTCTATGCACTTTTTCAGGTAATTTCTTTGATTTTTCATTTCTTTCTTTCTTTCTTTTTTTTAATAATTCCTTGATATTTTTTGGGACAGTTCTTCTTCCTTTACTTATTGCATTCTTCCCATGACTGAAAGAAATGAAGGCATATTGCCCAGGTTTTAATGGGTTAAAAAAGATTGTTGCTACACTGTCTATTCAATGACCTGAACTGATCCAAAGTGAAGTTCAGTTGCATTTGGCACAAGTATGCACTAATACCTGATTATACCCAGCTTCATAAAGAGTTGCAGTGATCTAAATGTTATTTAAACATTTTTCAGATATGACTGAGAGATAAAGTGGGCTTAAAAATGGTTAAAGGTAAAATAATGTATTGGCCATTAGAACCTTGGCACGAGCGCTGAAACACTAATTAAACCCTTTCCCACACACACTCAGTTAAAAACACTTGTGTACATGCACCCATCTGTTACTGACTCCATCACATGAGAACAGTCCCTGGGCTTTCTCTTGTCGCACATCTTGTCTGTTCCCATTGGCTGCAGAGTGTGAGCGATGGTTGTCTCAGCCAATGAGGTAAAGAGATGAGAGGAGGGGCTGGTGTGATGTGTCCCTCCCTCTCTGGATTAAAACTACAGGACAACAGCAGAGGATTGACGGCTAAAGCTGATCCAGCACAAAACACTGTCGCACTGTTCCTCCTTGGCACCTTCTCCACTCTGTCAATACCAGAGGCTGACAGGCTTTATCGAGGGTACTGAGCATGCTGTTCACCCACGCTTGAGACTTTGATCCAGCCTTTTCTTACAAGGTTCATTGATCCTTGATCTATCAACTGATGAATATCTTCAGCGATACCACATTTTCTTTAATTTGGAAGGAAAAATGTTCTTCCTCCAATATACACAAATCATAACAATATGGTTAACCCTTGGAATCCTGAGCAAACTGGCTTAATTTCTTTCAAAAATATGTGAAGAAGGAAATGAGCAAGAAGAAATGACACAAAAATTAGCAAGATATACAAGAAAATTACCTGAAACTTAGTAAAAAATAAATAAATAAAAACAGTCACAATAATAATAATAATGAAAATAATAATAATCATAAGAAATATTCATCATGATCAGAATTAACTAAAACAGAATTTTATTTTTTAGGCATAAAAATTATAATAATTATGTAACATGATTTTGATGTAATTTTGATCAATAAAAATATTTTTTTTCCTCTAGCTTTTTTCCTTTTTTCCCCCAAAGACATTTTTCACAGATTTCTAACAATAATTGTCTAAATCTACTTTTTTTTGCAATCTGTTGAGTATTTCCTATCAAGTTGCTCATTGCCATCATGTTTTCTGAAACAAATGTGGGAAAGAAAAGTGATATTGCCCCAGGTTTTAAAGGGTTAAGATAACTGCGACATATTTTTAAAGACACTATTATCTATATTGCAACAGATGACTATGTATTCTATAATAGGTGTCATTCATAGTGAACACGCAAAGAATAATAACTAACTTTTTCTTTACCTTTCTGACTCTTTGTGTGTTTTGTCCTATATTTTTCCTGGGTTTTTTGGCTGTCTTTTGTGCTGCTGTGTTAGTGTGTGCTGTCAGAGGCTGGCCGTGGCTTCCTGCTGCTGCAGCGCTGCATGCACACTTGCTGCTCATTCCACACTCATCAACTGCAGCTTAAAAACCTGCTCTCTCTCTTCCAGGCTGCCACATTGTTTTTGCTGTTCATAGTGATACTGTTTGCTCATATCCAGTGCTGTTTTCAGTGAGCATTCTCCCAGTTTGATTCTCCAGTGTTTTTTGGTTCATGACAAATCGCTCTCTTGTCCATTTCTAGTGCCTCTCTCCTCTAGTGACTGATTTAACAAACATAAAGCTTCACTGTATCCACACATCTCAAAAATGTTAATACAGTTCCTTGGTGATGATATACAGAATACCCTACACTACATCTCACCTTGACAACAAACTCAAAGCAACATGAGAGGCAGGTTTCTTTACACACTACTGGCTGAAATACTTTCAAACCACATCCATCATACCAGAGATAGACGATAGCGAGCCGCTGCCATGTGGTCTAATCCCAGTCTAGACAGTGTTTTACCTGAGATTCATAGGGCAGAAAGGCGATGTGGATCTCGGTCAAGGCCTTCATGGCTTTGGAGGCGCGGGATTTGGTCAACAGTCCAAACAGCATATCTGGGATGGCTGGAGAGAATTACAGAAAAACATGGTGACTCACTGACATAGTTAGATAAAAGAGTGAATCTTGAATGTTGTTACTTTCCTAAATTTGAAAATGTTCAATTGACCTAATATTGGCAGATAAAATGAGGTAGTTTAGATTAACCCTTTAAAAACCTGACAAATTGGCTTGATTTATTTACAATATATGGAAAGAAGGTGATGAGAAACCTAACAAGAAATGGCTTTAAAAAAATAGCATGAAATTGGTAAAAAGTTAATTAGCTACATGGAAATTAATGAATAACAAAATTAGTTCTTTAGACATTTTCCCCTGGCTTTTTAAAAAATAATAATTTTTGAAATATGCTATTTTCTTGCAATTTGTGTCCAGTTATTCATTGCCTTTTCCCCATTTCTATGAAAGAAATCAAGCCAATTTTCTCAAAAGATTTAAATACCTGAAATGTGTCTAGAAGCAGCACAAGTAATGTAGCTCCAGGTTACAAAGGGTTAATCCACACAGGGAGTTGTACACAAGTTGTGTGAAGAGCTGTGTTGATGGCAGGAACTTTGTCAAGTCAGGAAATAACCCTGATGAGAACCTTTAAGTATTTTAAAGCACAAGCACTTCCTAACATGAAACTGGGTTTGTGTACTTTGACAGAGTCTAATGTTCAAGGATTCTTGACTCACTTTGAGTGAGCAGATGTTCCATCTATATTTTGTTGGTGTAGAGTGGATTTACTCACTGTCGGTGAAGAAGACATGAGCTCCTCGGTACCTTGGATTCTGTGGGTCTCTGAAGTCATCGATCAGACCCTCAACAGACTGAGACAGCAGAGAACAATGGTTTAGCTTATGAGTGGATGTAAAAGGGAACAACAGTTCTTGATTCTGTTCAAAAGCTGAAATTTCTTTCAAAAATGTGAAGAAGGAAATGAGCAACAAAAAAATAGTAAGAAATTAGTAAGAAGTAAAAGAAAATTACCTGAAAATTAGTAAAAGAAAATAAGCAAAAAAAAGTGTATGATGCAGAAAGCCAGGGACTTCAGTGACAGATTGTGCTGTCAATCATAGAATCATAAACAGCTGCTGTATCATTTACCTCATCTGAGGGCGTGATCAGATAGATGGCCTCCATGCTGGGCAAAGGCTCACGCCGCTTAGTTATGTCTTCCACAACTGGAGGGCACACAGAAACAACAATCAATACTCATCCATTCGCTTGATGATATTATAGCTATACTCCCTA
>NW_024620447.1:0-4613 GCF_008729295.1 Plectropomus leopardus | reverse complement strand
ACCTTTTTGACAAATGTCATCACTTCATCATTTTATCCTGTTAGAAATTTGCTTAACATTGGCGTATTTATCTTGAATTATTGCTAAAAACACACTTGTGAGGTCCCAGTGACCTTTGACACCAAAGTCTCATAAGTTCATCCTTGAGTCCATGCAGATGTTTGTGCCAAATTTGAGGAAATTCCCTCAAGGTGCTCCTGAGGTATTGTGTTCCCAAAAAACGGGATGGACGTGAGGTCACAACGACTACAGAATAACCCTTAAACTTAATGCCTTCGGCCACAGCTGTCACAGTGCAGTGGCATTTTAAAAACCTAATTTATCCCTAGATAAAGCCTTGCATAGCAAGTGTAGTACAAAGTGGGAAAGAGTGAAAATATAGACAGCAAATAAATCAGCTAGGTGAAAAAACCAAATGTATACAATACCAGAAAAGTAAACAGGTTAACAGTAAGTGTCACAAATAGAACTGGTTAACAGTGAGGTGCAATTTAAAATATAAATATGCCGTACAGCAAACATCTAACAGCAGGAACATACATAATTTAATTCCTGACAATTTTCCTATGAGAAGAATTGTTCATATATTGTATTTGTTGTCATTTTCACAAATACGTGAGGCCACTAAAACACTTTGTTTGTGAAAAGTTTCATTAATTCACTACCCTAAACTCACACAATCACTTATCACTACACTGTATAAACATCAGACTACAACCTGCACAGCTGAACTTCAACTAAAAATGCAGAACAGCTGAGTGTCAAATGATTGACAAATGTGTTTGGGGGTTTTTCTGTCTGACATAACACCTCCTACACACGTGTGGTGTTATTTGTGTGTGTTTCTCACATGTTGCCAGGTGATGCCCTCTCTCTGGTATTCGCCTTGCTCCTGCCTGAGGATCAGCTCAATGAAGAGCTGTTGCAGCTTCTCATTGCAGTAGTTGATGCAGAACTGTTCAAAACTGGACGACATTAGAGGAACAAACACTTGAGCAACATCATCGACAATGACCAAATTCTTTCCTCTTTAATAAAGAGGTACAGTATATTTCACAACACAACACCAACCTGTTGTTGTCAAAGATCTCAAAGCCGTATATATCCAGCACGCCAATGACTGTGTTCTTCCCATGAAGCATTGGGTTGTAGTCTTTGACTTCAATGACGCTGTTGATGCGGCTTACGATCCAGCCAAAAAGTCTCTCGTATAGAGCCTTAAATTAACATGTCAAGTGTGAAAATTAGATAAAAGGACACTTCCTTATCCTTGTTAAGCTGTAAAACGATTAATATGTATAATAAAGAATAAAACCCATCCTGGTAAGCTACCATGTCAAAACAAATTGGGCTGTATGGTTTGTAAATAAAGCAGGTAAACTGCAGCACCTTGGCAAAAGCGTCCCGTCCGAAGCAGGCGTCCTGCTCAGTGTGTCCCTTCTCAATGACCTCGCCGCCCCCAGTGGCCACAGTGCGGTACAGCAGGCTCTTACTGACGCTGTCCGCCTCTGTGGCCGTCAGCTCAGAGATGTGATTAACGGCTTCAAGTCCCACGATCTGAACGCTTTCACCATCGCTCTCAAACTGCACATTACCCTGAAAAACAGACCGTAAGGGTTCATTACAGGGTCATGATCTCATCAGTGTTGATCTCAAGAGTCAATACATGCAAAACAGTTGGTAAGGAAAATAGTTTTAGATCATTTTAATCAATAAATTTCCACATGAGGGGGTCATAAATGAATATTTTCTTTTCTTTCTTTCTTTAATCAATGCTTTAACTTACCAACAGAAGAATGGAGGCCAGGATCTGATAAATTGAATTAACCTCCTCTTTAGAGAAGCCGATCACTTCCAGAGCACTCATCACCGCTTTGTGGCTTAAGCGATCATTGTTGGAGGTCTAAAGCAGACGGATTTTGGATCGTTATCATCAATCAAAAGCAAATGAGGTGACGTTCAGAGGAGACAACATGGATTTTTGCAATTTATGGTTCAGAAAGTATAATATTTCAAATTTGTGTACTGTGTAGTTTTTTTTACATTTAATATATCAACGGCTGTTTTCCAAATAGCTCATTTTGCAAAACTTTAAAGGGGCGCCCAGTAGCTCAGTTGACAGAGTGGGTGCCCCATGTACAGAGGCTGTGTCCTTGACGCAGCAGCCACGGGTTTGATTCCAGCCTCGGCCCTTTGCTACATGTCGTCCCCTCTCTCCCCCTTTCACACTTAATCTGTCCTGTCCATTAAAGGCAAAAAAAACCCAAAAAACCTTTAACTTTAAAAAATAGATAAATAAAAACTTTAAAAGGTGACAAACTCACAGCAGTTGCAGCTCCCTCTTTGGTGTACGTATAAACAGCAGGATCGCTCTGTAGATGAAACGACTCCAGCATTTCATCTGAGCCTCCACGCAGCAACTGTCAGAAACACACATCAAACATCAGCATGAGAGAGTCTGGAGGTCGAAGTTCACTCAGTAGTAACTGAGTTCAGAGAGTAACATGGAGCATCATGTTCAGCAGCAGCACAGATTAGTGTTTACCTGGTAGAACGAGTGGAAGTTCCTCTCCCCGTCCTGCTGCTGGACCACCCTGGACTTGAACAGTAGAACAGATTATGGTAGAAAAACAGACGTCCGTTTATACACATTTATACAATTATTCTGCGGAGACCAGTGTGTTCCAGGAATTCATTTTTAAAATCAAGTGGTTTTTGTCTGATCTTTTTCTGCCTTCTCCGTCCTTTTTTCTCTAAATTGCTTTCAGCTACCCCCAGAGGGAGAGTACCTCAAACCTCCCTGGGTTTCATCTGTAGGTAGCGCGAATTATTTAGTAACTGGAACTAACTGAAGTTTCTCTGCAATTATGTGTGTGAATTTTTGAAGTAACAAAAGACAAATAACAGAGTGCTTAAGGGGTCAAAGCAAGTTTTCTACTCCAAAAGCAAAAGTGAAAGTAGTACTCTGAACTCATACTGCAAAAACATTGTGTAGCAAAATGTCTCGTTCATGGATCAAAGATAGATTTTTCCTTGACAAACGCTGAACTTTGGTGACGAATTGTACATTATACATATATAGCACCGATGTTAAGACAGCTGAAAATCATCAGTCGGAAACCCCTCAGTCAACTGAGACTGTGTCAAGTCGAGCAGTCGTTTTTTCTTTCTGTGCAGTGTACTTCTTGGGATGTTTTGGTCCCCAGATTTTGCTGCGGAGTGAGCACTCTTGACTTTCATGCACACAAGTTGTGTCATTACAGCATCACCACTTTACTGCTGATGCAGAAAAAAGATGGCTTAGAGACTGTGGTTATTCCTGCCCTCTGAAAATGAATCATGTTAACCATCATTCACACCAGCTCTGAGTGCCAGACGGTTCTTTACAGGGCGGATAAATACAGCAGCAGCAAGTACCCCTAGGTGAGCCATTTATTAACGCACAGCAGCAGCAGCACATTGATTTCACAGATACATCTATTCATGGATGTTCCCTCACACTTCTTTGTCACCACTTCATGAAACATTCATGTTCAGGAGAGAAGACGTAATCTCGAAACTAAATGAGCAGAACTTTCTGTACTTCTATTTAGAGGTCGGCATACCATGTCCCAAAAGAGCGTATAACAAGTTCATTTTCATGTTTCATGGACCACTAACGGTCTCCTGTCTGCACTCAAATCCCCTCCATCATCCTGCTCCCCCTCACCTTCTCCAGCAGGTAGTTGTTGATGTGTCCTCCGGTGGGTTCCCCATTGAAGTTGAAGTTGATGTCCATATACTTGCCAAAGCGGCTGGAGTTGTCGTTGCGATTTGTCTTGGCGTTCCCAAAGGCCTCCAGCACACAGTTGGATTTGAGCAGCACATTCTTCACACTGATTTATCACATCGGGGTAGCCATTGATGGAAACGTGAGAATCAGCCACCAGGGAGGTGAAAATAGAGTCAGAGAAAAAGAAGAAAATTAGATGATTTATGATCACATCATGTTCTCATGATCCAATTATTTATTTTTCTTGGATTTAATAATAAAATCCATCTGGATCAGCATTTCAGTTTATGACACTGCCTTCATTAGTCCTCTTATCATGAATAAAGATGCTGTAATGTCACAGAAAGCAACACTCACCTCTCAACCTCAGCCCTCTGGCCTGGGTTTGTGATGGCCGCAATGTACTGCATGATGTATTTACTGGCCTCTGTCTTTCCTGCACCGCTTTCACCTGAAATACAAAACATACAGATTTTACAACACAAACATAATGTTATAGTATTTACACAATGTCTTTTTAAACTTTTTATTTCTCATAAGAAGAATGTGAAGGTGGCATCAGAGCTCTGACTACCTGAACAAAGTTACATATGACAAAGTTTTTGGTTGACCATACACAAAAAAAAACAGGATGCAGACATACTGTATGATTACATCTGTAGTCCAGTTACAAACAGCTTCAACACAGACAGTCACTGGTGTGACTTGCCCAACAGACTGGATTCAAATACATTAATTTCAATATTTTTATGGTAAGAAAATATTAAGAATTTTTCCCTAAATTTTATTCAAGGAGGGATGAAACCATACCATATGTATGTTTTACATTTAGCAGTTTAGT
>NW_024620446.1:0-2072 GCF_008729295.1 Plectropomus leopardus | reverse complement strand
AAAAAAACAAACGTAAGTGAAATCGGCAGAAATCAGCTTGTTGGCCAATCCCAATATGTCATTTAAAAGCCAATATCTGCAGATACCGTGCTGATTTTATCATGCATCCTTAATTTCAACCATGAAACATGGACCCAATCTGTTAAATATCTTGTTCACAATTCTTTCTGAATTTCTTCCATTTTTTGTTACTCTCAAATATCGATATGAATATCAGCCTCAGGTGTCAGTGTCAAGTATCAAGTTTGAGCCGGGCTCTACAAATCACCAGAAACAGACTAAAGAACATGCACACTGGAAGACAGTAAATAAAGATATTCGCCAGAAACAGGCAGGCAATGCTTAAGGTCATAAAAATGCCCCGAGGCATGTTAGAGAACATACAAAGATCCATGAATAAAATATACAACTTCCACTGTGAACACGACCTGAGGCGTCGACAGTAACATCTACAGTACATGTGTAAACACCACTGAGAAATATTATACCAATAAATGAAAGCTGGATGAAGGATTGTCACATGCACGGACATGCACGGGCGTGTGCATACAGGCATGTGCGTAAAATAAAATAAACTCCCAGAGCAATTTAATTGTAACACTCCAAACCACAAGTGAAGCTGAATGCCAATTGAGAGCAGACTGCAGAGGAGATGAGCCTACAGTAGCGAGCTCTGAGCGCTCAGGTTGCTTGCTGCAGCTTAAAACATCACTGATGGCTGTTTCACCCTCTGACTCACTAAATTAACTCCAAATCCATTTACCAGCGTTGCAGCTTAAGCCCTCCAGTTTGGTCTTGGTCTTCAGCGGTTTCTTCTAATTGAGTTTCTAGTAATTACCACAAGGCTAATGCATTGTAAGTGCCTTCTAAATCAGGGGTAAAGATTTTGTTTCAGACTACAAGTGCACACAGTGATCGTATGCAACGGGATGTGAGGGATGCTTTGGGATGTTTGTCTGAAAAAAAAAACCAGATCCATCGCAGACCGTCTTTATGACGAGCAGCTCACATCCCAAAGTGAGAGGATGATTGTCTGCCACATGGCCTTGAGCCCCCCTCTCCCCCACTTTGCCTTAATCCGTGACTTTGAATCAGAGTGCCACGCAGAGGTAACCTGGCTGACGCGCCACACATGGGCTCTTTGATCTGCGCTGGCAAATTTGACAACAATGAGTGGGCTGACGCTGGTTAGATAAATACACTTGAAGCTGAACAAATTAGCTAGTTACCTCATGTTACCCGTTTCTGGATACCGCTAAAAATACAGAAGTAAATCTGAAGACTGTAAAATCGTGATGCGATTGTGAGTACTTTTCCTCAGGCCTTTCATTATCTCAGAACGTTTTTTGTTATTGTGTTGGTCAGGAGAGAACGAGGGAGACCTCGCCAGAGACACGAGTAAACATAGCGCTCTCTTACCCTCGTGAAGTTGCCCGAGACCTTCCCTCTCTCTGAAGACTCCTTTAATTAGGCTTTAATTGCCTTATTAGCTCTGGCTATCGATGGAGGAGGAAAGGCAGAGAGAGAATAAGGTCAGGAAAGGAAAAGAGTTGTAGAAGAGGAACCATAAAAGGGCAAATAAACAAGGCTAGGCAAAAGCGGGCAGGCAAAGGACAACAGGACTCACGGAGGCATCCACCCACACCTGCTTACACACACATCTGGAAACTCAAACATATATGTGCAGGGAGCGGGTTGCTGCGTGTGAAAGTGAGGCCATCTCCTGCGGGAAAGAGTTGTCAGGCAATATAAAACAAAAGGATAAGACAGAGAGCAGATACATGACTACTCCTTCAAGAACAGGCTCCGTGGTGCGCCCGGGCAATTGACCCCTCACCCTGACCTCGGCACGGCAGGGGAGATGGACGAGGTAGAGGAGAGAAGTGAGAGGAGAGGAGGGGCAACGAGAGATGATGAATGAGAGGGATGTGGAGGAGAAGGGGACGAGCCGGTGGAGGGTAGAGTTGTGAAAGCGGGAGAAGAAGGAGGAGAAGCCTGTAGTAAATATTCCTCAGAGGACTCTCAGCAAACACTGAAATTAACACTGAAATACAAACGAATCGGAAACCGAT
>NW_024620445.1:0-1516 GCF_008729295.1 Plectropomus leopardus | reverse complement strand
ATTGCTCTTTATCTCCCACCACTAATCATTTCCTTCCACACTCACCCCTGACATTCAGAGAGCATCTCCCCGTTAACTGGATCATGAGTCTGTGTCTGCTTTTATTCTGAAAAGGGAAGCTGTGGTCACAGCGTGGACGTCCGAGGCCTCTGCTGCTGTGCTGGTTTTCAAAATGAAATATTGACATTGCAGCTATCTGTGCAGCCTCCACACAGAGAGCAGAGTGGGTGTGAAGCAGTTCGATCCAGCAGTCACCACTAGGGTGCACCAGCCTCTCAGCTACTTTGCATCATTAACCATTTGTGATATGCCAGGGGGGAGTTTGGTTTTTACATCATACAGAATGATTTATGCTCTCTCCCGGGTCATCTAAAGTGTGGGTTTTAAAGAGGAAACACACCAGAGCTGATTTTCTTTCATTTCACCTGGGTGTGCCACAGCGCTGTAGGAGGGCTCTGTGTGGGTGACAGCATCCAGCAGTGGCTGTTTGTGGGGGATCAGGACTTGAGAATTTCACACCAGGCTTTTTTTTCTGTTCTCCCTGCTGTTACAGGATCCATTTGTATTTTTCTTTAACTTCACGTTTCGTGGCAGATGCAGCCTAATTTGACGTCTACACTTTGATCTGCGTGAATCAAAGTGAATTTTTTAGATCGTCAGTGTGTATGTGAGTCTGTACATGTATATACTGTATGTGTGTGTGTGTGTGTGTGTGTGTGTATGTGTTTATGCCCATCACAGAGGAACACGCTGTTTCAGAATAGCGTGATTAATGACAGCAGTGCCATCTCATTTGTACTATTCTTATTTCGCGGCTGACGCAGAGAGAGGTCTGTTTGCAGTATTGTCACACATGCCGTCACTTGGCTCGTTATATTGTGGCTGTCAGGTGCTGCTGGTTGTGAAGGCGGCTTTGTATTTTTAGATTTTTAACTTGGGAATTAGGCATCCTCTCATTTTTAATATGCTGAATGTCTCAGCAGTGCACGGCTCAACACTAACTTTTAAAAGTGGTTGCCACACTAGCATCAGCTTTTGGTTAGGACTGGGTACTGGTACTCAATATCCTCAAAGTGTTGACCAAAATAACGCAATATCACATGTAACTGAAACATCTCAATGCAAACAATACTTGATTTAATCCTATTTGGGCTTTGGTTCTGATACCAGATTGTCCCAACTCCCTGTCGGATCAGCAAACTTTCTGCCATCTGTAGAGCTGCTGTCCTCAAACAGTCAATCATCTGCCCGGTTAGCACAATCCAACATATGCAGCAGCGGCTCGCATTAAGCTGTGAAATGGTCCTGACAAAAACTCCACATCAAGCCTTGACTCTGTGATTAAACTCATTAATAACCTCAAGGTAACGTTAGCCGTATCTTGTTAGCAGTTAGCACATTTTACTGTGGATGTGACCTGAGCTCACACTCCCTCAGCAGCAGCTACAAACCACACAGTCTGTGGTGTGTTGAGGTTGAGCACTGTGTGTTTGACAGAGTTTGCAGCTGAGTGTGC
>NW_024620444.1:0-3285 GCF_008729295.1 Plectropomus leopardus | reverse complement strand
ATATATTACTCATTTGCTCATGTGTGATGCACTTTTTCTAAAATGTATATTGGTGCTCTAAAATTATTCCATGAAAGATATGAAATTATATTCTGATGATATCCTCAGGCAAGTTTTGTGGTAAATGATACTGATATGTAACTGTACAGCTCAGGAGAAAATAATGGCATTTCTGCAAACCAGTAATGCATGACATTTGCACATTATCACCATTTCTAAAGTGATGCAGTATATAAGCTGACTTTGTCACCAGGCGGTGGAGGGGACGGTGGATAGAGTGACACCTAAGCAAGATGCCTGCTGAGCTGAAGACCACTGTTCAAGTCTAACAAACAACAAAACAAATTTTAATTTAGCAAGTTTTATTGTTGAGTTTCCAGATGCTTTTTAGGCACCAAACTTGGGTGTCTAGTGGTGAACTGTTGCTGTTTTTCCAGCCAAACTGAGTATTTTAAGCTGAAACATTATCATTTTCTTGGGGTTTGTCCTGCGCTTTTGCAACATGCATTTCAACATAACCACAACATAATAATGTACAAATGTAATAAATCTGTAGTTTGCAGTAACGTACAATGCCAACTTTTTTTTCCTGGTGATTGAGTTGAACTGTAAAGACGTGGACACAAAAGCACAAAAAATAATGTGGAGACCCAGACACATGTAAGAGACAAAGTAACCCAAAAGGTTTGCGTAGACTGGAGATGCATGTGAAATGCAAATAGTGTGTTCAACCACAGCGGGAAGAAACTGGCAGAACCCCAGGCAGCGTTTGCTCAGGGTGGCAAAAATACAAATGAAAGGCCAGAGAGAGGCAGACATAAGGAGACTCTCTGTCTTTTCTGTCTCATCCAAGGCAGTCTCTACAAAGCGTCAACTCACACTTCTAGCAGTAATGCATTTGTAAGGTTCTGTAAGAATAAACTGTCAATATAAATTATTTTTTTCTGTCTGTCAAAACTATTTATTCTCATTTTTATTATCAGGTGGTTTCTAATATTTCTTGATGGGACAGCCATGCACTGGAATGGACAGTTGAAGTAACACATAATGAAGAATTCTATTCACCCTTTGAAACCCGAGCAAATTGGTTTGGTGTCTTTCAAAAACATGGACAGAAGGCAATGAGCAACTAAGCAAGAAATTGTGAAAAAATTCGTAAAACGGGTGACAACAGATGACCTGTAAATTGGGTTATTTTATTTTCTATTCTTTTTAATAAGGGGGTATATTATTAGAAAATTGTTGAAAAACTAGAACGTCTAGAGAATTATAACTATCATCATTATACATTTGATTTTATGTTACAGACAAACACATACCACTTTTTTTTACTTATTTTCAGCAATTTGGGGGTTATTTTCTTGTTTGTTACTATATTTTTTGTTGCTAATTTTTGTGTAATATTGCTGTAAGTTCCTTCTCATTTCTTTCTTAATTTTGGGCCACGCTTGATAAATTGCTCATCACCTTCTCCCATGTTTTGGAAAGAAATCAAATCAATTTGTTAATTAGAGAGAAAAGACCTGAAAATAAGCAAACGATTAAAGTAAACGATCGAAGTAAAACAAACAACAAAATGACCCGAATGGTGCAATTTTTTTTTTTTTTTTTGTAACATAATTTTAAACATATAATTATAATGATTATAAATATAGATTTCTGGACATTTCCCTGTAGTTTTTTGATAATTTTGTTACCCCTTTACCCTTTACTTTATCAGGTCATTTTGTCAGTCACCTTTGACTGATTTCTTGCAATTTGCAGGACATTTCTTGCGAAGTCGGTCATTACCTTTTCCCCCATGTTTTTGAAAGAAATTAACCGATTTGCTCTGGTTTCAGAGGGTTAAAACTTTTTTTTACTTATGATATATGAGTGCATTTAGAGTATAAATCCATCATTATAATATTTATAAACGGATTAATAGCAGAACAACAATGTTTATTCATTGTGTTCATACGTTATATAAAGAAAAACAACAAGGCCGAATTACTGTGCAACATTCCTGCATTGAACAGGCTGTTTAAAAATCTGAATACTTCAGCAAAAATCACATCTGACAGGGGAGGGGGCTCTCCATGAGTTCTTTTTTTCCTCAGCGGCAGTTTGTCACTCACAGGGTGAATAATTGATCCATCGATCCTTTCACAGCTGATCAGATGACATGGATGGATAAGAGTGACTGTTCGTATTCCAATAGCGCTCCTAATAACCAGTCCAGCACCAAAAATGTTTATGTACCGGTGGATGATATAGTTGTGGCCATCCGCAACAAATAAATTAATGTGTGGGAAACCCTGTGATTGCAAAGGGCCCAAATGCTGAAACCTCACAACTTAACATGTTTTAACCTGTAGTTTTCAATGTTTCCTAAACACCATCCTCTAACTACATGTCTAAACAACGTCATGACAAAGATCAGACAATGACAAAGAAGCAGATCACCCACAGGACCATGCAGCAGCAGCCTCGCCCACTCAGCTCTTTGGAGGTGTTAATGCTCTCATGAATATCAAATATGAACGTGGTGTTGGTTAAATAGAGGGGAGGTCATCGGCCATCACATGTGACAACATTTGGGCTCAGAGAGTGACTGTCCTCTCAAACAATAGACAAAATGTTTGCATTAACCAAATGGTGTGAAGCCACAGTAGTACATCAGCTATGATGACAGCACACTGGGATAGGATCAGCAGGATGACTGGGAACATTACTGTATTGGGTCAGTGGTTTTACCAGAGAAATATTGAAAGTGACTGCAATATTCATGCATCATCCCTATCGAGACAATCCTATGAAGACTCTATACCTACAGAAACTATACCCATATCATACTAGATTCAACCCTTTGAAAATTTAGCAAAAAGGGTTTTTTTTTTTTTTCAAACTTGCCTATTCTCTGTAATTCACTTTTGTTGAACTTTTATGTATTCATTTGTGATTTTATGCAGTTTTATTGCTGCTGTTCCTTGTAAGGTGACCTAGAGAGTCCTAAAAGGCACCCATAAATAAAATGTATTATTACTATTATTTATTATAAGAAGCGATGACTGACTTAGCAAGACATTGTGAAAAATTAATTCAAAGAGTGGTAACAAATGACCTTAAAATTAGTGAATTAGAGAATTTGTTTGTTTTTTAATATGGTGGTGGTGAATTGGGGGGAGGTCTAGGGAAAATGTCCAGAAAATTCTAATTATTAACTATAATTACTTTATTTTCAGCACTTTTGGGTTACTTTTTGTTACTTGACCTAAAATGATTATTATTATTTCTGGGTGTATT
>NW_024620443.1:0-1777 GCF_008729295.1 Plectropomus leopardus | reverse complement strand
AAAAAAGAGAACAATTGAAACAGGGCTGGGAAATATGGAGAAAATAAAACCACACAATATTTAATCACGTTACATTTGGATATAATGACAAAGCCGGCAAATAACCGTCAATTAAATTCACTGTAATGTAGCCTTTAAAAGCATGTAAACACAGTTAAAATATTTAAAATCCTGCGCTCATATCAGGATATTGATATAATATCGATATATTTCCCAGCCCTTAATGGAAATGGCACTTTTTTTAACGTGTTCCAAGATGAGTCCTGTCTAACCTGTCAGTTTTTTGTATCTTTTTTTGTAAATAACAGAAGTTGTCGTTTGGGACCAGCATGGAGACGGCAGGGTTGAAGGTCAAATATGAGGAAAAACAAACAAAAAGAAACTAGTACTTGCAAACAATCATCCACTTTTATTTTAGTTAACCGTGAAATACAAACTGTGTAAAGAGTCACTTCATTAAATCAAGACAGTGTTCAGCAACCATGAATGAGGTTATTTTTTAATATTGTGCAAACCTTCTGCCATTCATTAAACTGCAAATATTGTGTGCGACTCCAGGCTCCTTTTTGAGTCATTCTAATGTCATTTAGCAGATTTCAAATTGTTGTTATATCAAACTATGAATTTAAAAAGCTTTGCTGTAAAGCCGGGCATCAAAAAACCATATACATATCAGCTTTGTGTTGCCATAATTCCTAAAATATTTCCTAGAAAACAACAGTAATCGTCCCATCTCTCATGTTATTTTGTTTGTTTGTTTGTTTTTTTAATAGATATTTATTTTA
This sequence comes from Plectropomus leopardus, assembly GCF_008729295.1. Taxonomy (NCBI): domain Eukaryota; kingdom Metazoa; phylum Chordata; class Actinopteri; order Perciformes; family Serranidae; genus Plectropomus; species Plectropomus leopardus. The sequence goes on along the minus strand of NW_024620443.1, from coordinate 992 downwards.
CAGTTAAACTAAGGAAGAAATTGCTAAAAATGACACATTTGATGTACTGGAACTTTTATTGACATTTTCCTTTTTATGCACCTTTATAGTTCGAATTTTGAGAGACAAATACGTCGTAACAAACACAGTTTACTGTATCAAAAGAAATATCACAGTTCAGTTTGTTCTGTCATTTAAAAATTTCTGTATTTCATACAAAATAATTTTAAAAAATAGTATCTGCGATAAATGTCAAAAGTATAGTATGATATTAAAAAGTGATGCCATAAAAAAAATAAAAGTATTACATAAGTCATAGAAACAACAATTTAAGAGAAATCACAGTACACCAGAAAAAAAGGCAGGATATTACAGAATGACCTAGAAGTCTGAGTATAATGTGTCATTAATGCCATAAAAAGGTCAAAGTATTTTATGTCATTAAAAACTATATTGTGTCATAAAAGGCCATAAAACCTGACAGCGTAGTTTAAATTAAAAAAGGCCACAAACGTGATGTTATGTCAGAATATAGCATCTCGTTAAAAAAAGCAGGAAATGTTATAATTGTAGATTGTACGGGCTACTTTTTGGTGTTTTGAGCTATTTCCAGCCATTTTTGGGTCAAATTATGTCATTTTTTTGCCATAGCCTTGCATTTTCGATAATTTTTTCAACATGCCATATTATGGTTATTATGGTGTTTTTCGCTCTTTTTGCAACTTTCTATGCTAAGGCGTGTCTTTGCATGCTATTCCAGCTGTTTTTGGGAGATGGTAAATTTAAACATTTTTTGCCTTGCACCTTCAGTCATTTTTTTCAACATGACAAATTATGGTGTTTTTGGCCTTTTTTGGTTAGCCCGTGGGTGTGGAAGGCATATTTTTCTTTAATGATCGACAAAAATATTAAATGAAAAAAAACAAAACAAAACAATATGCATATTAAATGGAAAACATTATGATTTTTTTTAAAGGAAAAAATAATCACCAAAAATAAAAAAAGCCAAAAAA
>NW_024620442.1:0-1643 GCF_008729295.1 Plectropomus leopardus | reverse complement strand
ATTTCATATAAGTTATTGTAGTATAATGCACATACTTTTGAATACATTGTTTTTATTTTAGATTTATTATTCTATTTGCTTATGTATAGTATGAGAACAAACAGTAAAATGTCACAGTTTTCCCCTGTTGATCATTGAAGTATTTATGATTCTATTCCACCATAAATTTGTTACATATCCTGTGTTGTACCCACGTGTATTTCAGTCATCTACTAAATAAGACTGAAACATATATCGAAAGTGTCATTGATTATGTTTATATAAGCTCCTCAGGTATTACTTTTGAGACAAAACATGTCTAGTATTGACTGTGAATCTCAGTGCTGCAGTTGCAGGTCTTTATATTGTTTAAAATTGGTTCAAAAAGTATTCTAATTATAAAACATGGTAATGTGTTGTTTGATTTATGCAAGTAGAAACTATTTATATATTTATAGGATAGTAATGTCGAATACACTGTAAAACAATACTCAAAGTTACACGTAACAAGAGTAACAGTAGTACTTTTGTCCGTGAGGATCTGGAAATCGGTAAAGAATTGACCAGATACATTAGCCTACTATGGCCACTTGTGAGGGTTGCATACTGTCATGTAACATGACCACATGACCGAATGTCTGCTGTCCTCCCTGCATCTGGAGGGTCGGCTACAGACCCCCCTGTCAGGGACATGGCTCCCTCCCATGGATGTATTATAGTGAAATCTGCCTTGTTCCCAGCCCCATGGCTGTATCCAGATTTCACTATAAAGAGCTGCTCGGTGGCGCATTAAGCAGAGAAAGTGCTTTTTTCGGGTTTAAAAATGTGTAAAGCAGATCTACGGGCCCATAGAGCACACATAGTAGAGATTTACGGCGGCAGAACGCTGCAGAGTACAGACAAGTATTTACTTCCTTGGGTGGAGCGACCGACTTCCAGATTAGCGCCTCGGCTAGCTTCAATGGCGGTCTAAAAAATTTAAATTTGCGGCTCTTTTAGATTTTCCAATGATATCGAACCAGATGGTTTACATCTATATAGGGATAGAAGACATTCGCAGGGGTTTTTATGAATTTTATCGAGCATGAGCCTGTCAATATTTTTTTTAAACATTAAATAGACAATTAAAAAAGAACCATGGCCGATTTAGTGGAAAGATTTTGGGTTCAATGTCAAAAGGGGTTCAAAAGAGAACATTTTTTCACCAACTCTGAACATGCTTATTGAACGTCCACATTCAGTCCATATTTCATCACAACTTATAATAGGGACATTTTTTAACTGTCTCCTCTGTGCAAATAACAATCATTAGCTCAACTAAAAAATCACATCCAGATTTCTCAGTTGAAAGCATAAACTGTAAAAATAGGGGGCATAAAACCAACTACAAAGTCACCCATCGGTTTTTGGACTCCTGTTTAAAACCTGTGTTCAGCATTTCAGCCATAGCCATCTTCGCCATAATAAAATGTAAACTCCCGTAAAGTTGTCATGAAGGGGGAAATTAGCCAGAGTTTTTGTAGCAAGCTGTAAACATGTTGATTTCTGCTGTAAAGTTAGACACACCACAAAGAGGTCTGTGGGAACTGATATTGTTCTTTACGACATCTATTGCATGTCTGTCCGTCCTGAAAGAGGGGTCCCACCTCCCTCCGCATTGTTCT
>NW_024620441.1:0-2615 GCF_008729295.1 Plectropomus leopardus | reverse complement strand
GTATGTTGTCTCTGTCCCCGTATGTTGTCTCTGTCCCCGTATGTTGTGTCTGTCCCCGTATGTTGTCTGTCCCCGTATGTTGTCTGTCCCCGTCCTCCTTCCTCGTGCTGCTTTCAGACACCGTTCATAAATAGTGAAACCGTAAAATTCTCAGCAAATTGGTGAGAATTTCTTTCAAAAACATGGAAAAAAGACACGAGCAACTTTGTAAGAAATGCAAGAAATTGGTATATTAAGGAAATTATTTTTAAAAAACCTCGGGAACAATTTTAAGAAAAATAAATTTAAAAAACAAATTGGGGTGAAACTTAATTTTTATTTTATTTTTTAAAAAATTTATTTTATTTATTTATTTATTTTAATTTTTTCTTAACCTAATTTTCAGGTCCTTTTCTTGAACTTCTTGATAATTCCTTGCTGATCTTTGGGTCATTATTATATATTATATTATAGCAGGTCATTTCTTTTTCTTTTCTTTTTTTTTAAACTAATTTTCAGGTTATTTTCTTGTACATTTTCTTGTACTTCTTGATCATTTCTTGCTGATTTTTGGGTCATTTCTTCCTCTCATGCTTTTGAAAGAAATCAGGCCAGTTTGTGCAGGTTTCAAACGGTTAATTTTCCCGTCGGAGGAACCCGCCGCTCACAAAGCGCTCAGACTGTCGATATTAAATGCTAATGTCGTCCTTCTCACGTCCGCCCACTCGCAGAGGCTCCCTGCAAGATCAACAAAGTGCTGAGTCATCCCACGCTGCCAATCACCATCACAGCTCAGGAGGACCGGCACATCCAGTTCTTCGATAATAACACAGGTAACACGCCATCAGCACCGCCGCCGCCACGTCCGCCAACGCCGCCAACGCCAGCTGCTGCGCAGGAGCCACATTTAAAGGAACATGCCAATAATTCAACAAGTCAAATTGTGTTTTTTTAATCGTAAATAATCCCACTCAGTCCAGAAAAAACTCACAACTCAGCGTTTCTCTCTGAATCCTGCAGCAAATTTCAGGGAAGAGAAACTAAATCAGCCAGTTTCACAGTTTGGGATCAGACTGTTTTTATAATCACATAATTAATATGATGATTGATGCTTTTATTGATCTAAACACGAGATTATCATCGCTGTGTTTGAGTTTCAGACAGATTTCATGATTTCTGGCTGCGAGGTTCGAGTCTAAACTCCAGCTATGAAAAAAATAAAAAATACAGAAAACCTTCAACGTAACAGAAACCTTTTTAAACAGTAGCTGTAGCAAAAAACAGTGTGTTCATTTATAATATTTAAATTTAACTTTTTAAAAAAGTTTTTAAAGATGAACGGATATCGGAAGGAACATGATGAATGAATTGATTAATCAATAAAAACTAAAGAATGTAAAAAAGGACAGGTACGGTAAAAAAAAAACGTATTATTTAAATTAATTTGGTTAATAAATTAATAAAAAAATAAAAGAGAATAAAATTAAAGAGAATGTTTCAAAGATAAGGGCAGTCAAGCAAATTAAAAAATGAGCTATTGAATATATATATTTTATTTTTTAATTTTTGATAAGGGCAGTCAAGCAATTAAAAAAAATGAGCTATTGAATATATATATTTTATTTTTTAATTTTTTTTGTGCAAATTTTATTCTGCTTGTATCTGAAAAGCTGCTGTATAATATATAACAATAATATATATAATAAACCTGATTCAGATTTTGGACAGTTCTTCAGTTTAATGATGATAAACAGCTGTTTTACTGCAACATTCATTTTAATTTAGTCCGATTTGTCCTTTTTAAAGTGCATGAAGTGATGTTGTTGACATTTCCTTGGAAAAAAAACCAAACTGATTGTAACCGGCACTGATGAGCTCGATGTAAAAAATCTCTTTGCAATTATAAATTCAGAGTTTGACAGTAACGTAACTTTCCTCGTCTGTCTCTGTTTTGAATTGAAGGTAAACTGATCCACTCGATGGTCGCTCACCTGGACTCCGTCACGAGTCTCGCCGTGGATCCGAACGGACTGTACCTCATGTCTGGAAGTGAGTGTCCCGCCGCCAAATTCTGTCCGACAAATTCAGAATATTTGAACATTAATATGTATTTTAACCGGTACATCAGTCTCAAACATTTTTTTTCAGTGGCATTTCCTTTATGGAGGACTGAAACTGACAAAATCAAAAATAAATAAATAAATAAATATGTCAATAAGTAAATGAAAACGCCAAAAATTACAATGTTTGTTTAATTTCCCATCTAATTTTCCATTTTAATTATCAACATATTTACTTGTTTATTTATTTGCTCATTTATTTTTATATGCACTCTGATGTCGATCAATCAACAGGCGCAAAGTTGACACCCCTGTTGCGCACCAGCCAGCCCCCTTATTTGGGTATTTGCATGGTGGAAATAATAAAAGTGGAAAATAATACAGAAATAAATAAGCAAATAAATACGAAAATGAATAAACTGATAAATAAAATGAAAAATAGTTGGGAAAATTAAATGAATATTGTAATTTTTGGCATTTTCATTTCTTTATTGACATATTTATTTATTTTTGATTTTGCCAGTTTCAGTTCTCCATACAGGAAATACCACTGAAAAAAATGTTTGAGACTGATGT
>NW_024620440.1:0-2711 GCF_008729295.1 Plectropomus leopardus | reverse complement strand
TGTTTGCAATTCGTGCTTTTACTGATGAGTTGACCTTTCTCTTATCCTAAACATTTTATATTCTGATTATTTATTTATTTATTTTATCAATTAAAACTGAAACTGAAATGTTAATAGTTCCTTGCAGTGATATATACAAGATTTAAATGTACTAAACATGGACACAAAACACATACTGAGTGTAGAAGAGTCAAAAATCCATGAATTTTTCTGAGTATTTAATTGTACAATAATTGAATACCACATACAATACTTATCTTCCATTAAAAAAAACAACATGCTATCATGAGAAACAGCATGCTTTTAAGAATGATTCAAGTCCTTTAAATACGTGTCATGTGCATATGTCAATCAATTTTGGGATTTGGCATAATTACAAGAACTGTCCGTGTTTCCTGCTCTAACACACATGCGACTAGGTATCTTGATAGATGTAAGAGGCATAAATAGCGAGAGCATTGGAATCGGATGGACCTCAGAGACGATTTCTAACCCAACACTGAAATAACATGTTTGTACACTTGCAGCAGGGAAGGTCACGCAGGACTGAGAGCTGCACAGGCACAACAACACAGAGGCATAAACACACGAGCACAAGAGGCTCAGCAACAATGCAGGTCATCTGCAGCACTCTGAGAGCTGTGCGGCCAGGGTTCTCGCAGCAGGGGATCTGCGGGGCCAGTCGGTCGTCCACAACAGCGCTGTGCTGCCAAAAAGCCTTCGTTTAGTGTCACAGCTCTGAATTTAGCAGAGTCAAACAGGCAGGAGAGAGAGGAGAGAGTGAGGAGGAGAACCAAAGACAGAACAGAGTGAAAGGAAGAGTACAGTTATGATCAGATAGCAAACTTGTGGTGAAAACACAGGGACAATAATGATGACTTGTAGTTTATTTCAATGGGATTCCCTAACTGATCCAGATTATTATGTTTTCTTTAGAAAATACAATAACATTAGACTCCCCTGTCTGCTCTGTTATCAATAATTGCACTCAGTAAAGTTCCCTCAGAGTGTGAGATTATTAAAAATTGATCAGTCATAGATATACATAAGTGATTTAAGTGTACAATAATTAGGTAATAGGAGATCAAAATAGCACAAAAATGTTAACATTGTTAATGTAAAATTGTCAGTTTCGGCCATAGACATGCCAAAAGAGTGCTTTCAATGAGTGTGTTTATGTTTTTGGTGAATAGTGAACTAAACACATCCATCTGCAAATAATGAACATGAGCGTGAACATGCAGTTTTTTAAGACACCCAAGGATTTGCAGTACCTGGCATGTGCTTGTGTTTCTCTGTCAATATGTGTTGCCCCCTACTTTAATGTGAACCAAACCTCATCCTTAACCCCAACCATGGATGAGGGTGCTATGGGAAACATTATTTTACCAGAAGGGAAACAGTATTCCGCAGGGGGACCAACTTCAATACAAGAGCGGCATGGCTGGCGCAACTGGCAATTCAGTATAACGCAGCTGTAAGTACTGCTGAAGCCAGTCCAGTGAATATTATATCTTTTCTGAAGAAATCAGTAGAAATTGAAACTTTTTTTACATTATTATGCAAAATATTGCCGTTTACCAAATTTGATACAACACATCAAGTTGAAGGGGAAAAAAAAAACAAAGAACCAACAAAGAAATTAGTGTGAACTACGTAGTTCATTTTTGGGGACTGTAAACATATTGCAAATTTCAAAATTATGAACTATAAATATCAAGCAGTGCATTATAATCTGTGTAAAATGAATATTGAATTAGCTGAAATTATCCAGTAATCAAAAACTGCTGTGAGGTGTCTTTTTTCCACATGGCAAGGCTGAATTAGGCTCCCATAAGATAAAAGCGACTGTACTGTGCTGTAAAGATAAAAATGCAAAGATCGGGAGACAAAATATGGTTGTAGCTTCGGCAAAAAAAGGGAAGTAGGCAGGTAATTTAGGGAAAAACATTGTAAAAGCTATGTCTACTAGTAGCACAGTGCAATGATACATTGCAGTAGCTATATTTGACATGTCCTTGTGAGAATTCTGTTCAGCACTAACCAGCACATGCACAGACAGCAACATACAATTAAGCAACTGAATGTCTTGTGGTCACACTTTGAGGTGCACATGCCGACTTACCTTGTCTCCACCCCAAATAACCGCCCACCCAATCAGCAGCCATAATGGCACCACTCCCACCTCTGCACTGTGAAATCATTAGCAAGACATAATGACCTGGAGTGTGTCATGGTATGGCAGGCCTGCATAATCTAGTATCACTAGCAACACATACAGCCTCTCAGTGAAGGCTGCAGTCGGTCCGATGCAGGCAGGTCTGGGTCACCCCCTCGCCTGTCTCTGCAGAGACGAAAGGGACAGATGTGATTGGCTATGACAGATCCTTGACGAGTAATTGCTCTAATCACTCGTCGGCTCACGACTGAAAACCTCCCTCTCTGTATTCACATCTTCCCCCCTGTTCGTTTGTTCGTCAGAGTGGTAACAACACAGGGACGTGGGTGGACCGAGCGGCACAGGGATGGCTCTTTTTGAGCTGTCCTGTGATAATCACGACTTCACCGTTGACACATAAAGCGAACGTGAACTCTTGGGGTATGAGAGTGCTCCCCACTTTTTTCACCCTCCGCCTTCCCCTGTCACCCTCATTTCTTCTCTGTCCATCTTCTCTTTAGTTGTTACATTTTCCTTTTCCCCTCTTTTGATT
>NW_024620439.1:0-1614 GCF_008729295.1 Plectropomus leopardus | reverse complement strand
GGCCTCTCTGTAATCAGTTTGAGGTTGTTTTGCCTGTTTTTATTTTTCTCTCTCTCTCTTGTCTCTTTGTAGCTCCTTTTAATCCCTTCGTTGTCTTTTTGAGTCTCCTACTGGTTGGTACGTGTTAATTTGAGGGGGTATTTTGCAGGTGAAAGCCGGGGGGGGGGGGGGCCTGAAACCTTGAGCCTCTGTTCCTCTGCGCGGTCGATTCAGTAATCTATCCATGCCTGTCACCTCCTGCTTTTTGCCACACCAGACAACAAAATTCCACCTGGCAATTTCTGGTCTCACTGCAGCTTTACCAGGATCAAATCAAGGTTTTTTCGTATCAACAAGCAGCCAGTGAGCGAGGGTTAAAAGTCAAATGGGCTAAGGTAGCAGGACAGACATGAAATGCCATGGCTGCTCAACACATAATGGTGCACAAAAATCTGCTGTTGGACAGGTATATATACTCTTAGCATTCAGCCGGGTGGAAAACCAGGTGACTTGTAAAGGGTTGGAGCAAACTGAGGACAACTAGTGGGCAGAAAAGAAATGGCAGGTTTGAAATGACGAGAGATAAAAAAAATAAACTGTCAAACAGGAAGATTACACAAATGATTTTGATGATGAAGCTCCAGTTGTAAGGTAAAACTAAGACTGAAACAATCACAACTTAAGCCATAACCTTAAAACACAGCAGTAAAACTACTGCAGCCACACTCTTCCTAGTGCATTTGTGCATTAACTGAAGGAGCGTGAGGCAGAGTGTTTCCTGAAAGGGGCTAACGCTTAGTCTATCTACCCTGAATAAATAAATGGAGATGGCTTATTGGAAAATGACTAGTTTGGTCACAGAGAATTGAGGTCATAAAGCAGCGACCGTATTACTTGCAGGGCAGATAGTTGTCATCATTTATTCCTCTCTGCCATCAGTACATGAGTCATAAAATTGAAACTTTTGGAGGGGGCTCGCCACGTGAGGCCGCACATTAATTGTTGTGCCTCTCGATCATGTTATACCTCACTCGATCCCTCTTCACCTCATTACTCAAAATGCAAATCAATCTGGGGATCATTTAAATTCATCAGGAAAACCGCCTTGTGGTGAGAGGATGCTTGCATTAGCAGAGGGTCAACTAAGGCATCTCTGGTTCCTATATTCATTTCCTTTATAATCGCTCAAATCCTCAACAGCGGTTAGAAAGCAATCCTGGCCCAGAACAGTGTTTGCTTTGCACACAATCTGGAAGTCTGGTGAGCAGAGCGGAGGCATAGGAATATTTTTGTTTTTTAGTGAAGTGAGACATGACAGGTGAGATAAGACAAGACAGAACTTGACATGACAGGATTGCAAACAAAATCACAGACCAAAAAAAGCAAATGTTCGATGTTGTGTTGCAGGGTGTGTGCATTAGTGAAAGGAGCTGGGCAGCCTGCTGTATAGGTTTTCTGTGTGTGTGTGTGTGTGTGTGTGTGTGTGTGTGTTAAGGAGCCATATGGGGGTGTAGTTTAAAAGACAAGGGGAAGAAATGGGAAGATGGAAGAATAAAGTTTTCTTGGCAGAAGTGGCTAATGATATATCATGATCTACCCATTTTATGACATTTTGTTTTGCCTTTCTAATTTTTT
>NW_024620438.1:0-3156 GCF_008729295.1 Plectropomus leopardus | reverse complement strand
TATATATATACAGCATGCACATGGAGTAATTGTACTAGTAAAACTACACTTCAGTAGAAGAGACGTGCCGTCTCAGTAAACCTTTTTGTTCTCGCTCTCGTTCAGACTGATGAACTGACTGTGAACTTGTTATGGCGTTCTCTCCTCGCCGCCCATCATTCAAACGCACTATTCTGTTACATCCATCGCTGTGTTTAGACAGCTCCGCTCTGCCGGACGCCGTTTCCACTGAAAACTGCTGAGGGCACTTTTTACTATTTTGCTCCAACAAAACATCTCCTTTTTTGTGAGTAATTTTTTTTTCCAAAAACCTTGATTTCAAACATTTTTATCCTTTAAAAGATAACAAAAAGCGTATCAACAACATACCAGTTTCCTAAATTCTTCTGCATTTGATCTGACTGTAATTCGGAGAGATTAACTCTGAGCACATTGTCTGAGTTTTCATCATCACAAACAGCCAGAAAGGTCAACGCGCCGTAACAAACTTTTGGACTACTCCTCAATAAAAGCATCACACTTCATGAAGACTTTTGATGTTAATGTGCGCGTTTGTTTCCAGCACAGCTGCGAGTCCAGCTGAGGACGGACCACACAGCGAGACCGCGCCGCTGCTCTGTAAACCGCCACCCGACAAACCTCTGCAGACAAGCTGAGCCGCCTCCAGCTCCTGGTTTTGGTTTTATGGTACTTTTACCGTTTAGTACATCACACAAGACAGACACAGACAGAAAATATGACGAATATAGTGGAGCATTTAGCAGTTAAAGAGTTGGAGGAGACCAAAAACTGAGCTAAAAGTAGACTGGAGACTTCCTAGTAGACGGGTTGTACGCTCAGTAACAGACTTTCTGACAGGGAACTAAACAAAAAGAGAAACTTTTCAATTCTCTCTTCAAAGCCAGACCTCATTGCCAAAACAGTCATTTTACCTCGATGAGCACAAGAGCTGCTGCTCCCTCTATGGGTCGTTTGTTTCTGTTATCACGTGATTTAGATAACTTTTGCTTAAAGTTCAACTCCCCAAAAGACAAGGCTGTCTGTTTGTGAAGTAGTGAGACTTGGATTATACTGCACACGTTGTGTGAGAATTTGTAAATGTATATTTTTATACAGTTCAACACGTTCTAATCCCAAGTCGTCACATATTGCCGCTTTGTCAGCGGACTTCCACGTCTACATATTACGCTCAAGGTATCCTTTTGCATCTGCTGTTGACGCTCCAGGATGCCGCCATCGTGACGTCAACACAAGCACATGGTGGGATGACGCTGCACATGGTTATGTTCAGGGAACAAAAGCACGTGCAAACCAACGCCGGGACGTCAACAGACGCACATGCTGGCGCAGATATAGTTTGGTTTAAGCAAAAAAGTCACAAAAGGTGAAGAAAAAAACATCACATTCAGACGGGATGCAAAACCTGAACTCACAGGTGTAAATCCATCCACCGCCCGTGTCACCCGCCCTATAGTAACCTCCGTGCTCCTCATATCACATCATTTCTAGCAGTTTTTCGAACTGATGTCACCAACGTGTGTATAATGCAGAAACAACGAGTTCCATCCGGCTGCGTCCTAAACTGTTGGCGTATCACGTTGCCATGGCAGGTGCCATCCAGCAGCATATCATGCAGATGTGAACGGTGGCTTTTGGCGTTGAGATCTTAGTAATACAACATGCTGTCAAAAAAAGTTAAGATTGTATTTATTTACACAAAGAATAGTGCAGAACGCTGTAAATGATAAATACTTTTTTGGTGTTCTTAAAGATGTGAAATCGACTTTGAGCTATCTGTGATTTAACTGAAAGTTTCTAGAAATTTTACTTCATCAGCCATTGAAGAAATAAATTACTCTGTAAAGATACTGTATATATTGTCTACATTAAATATTATATAAGACAGTTTTCGAGTTTGTGTTGATTGTTGTGTTGGTGTTGTAAAGTGTCGTCACTCTGGGAGCATGAATGTCATGTCATTTGTTTATTTATGTAATTCTGTACATGAAATACTATAAATGAAAATATTGGAGACTGAAGGAAGAGTAGCTACTGTTTAAAATAGAATCTCGTTAATAAACAAAAAAACATTACTGCAAAAGTGGTAATATACGGAGCACGAAAGGGCGGATGAGAGGCCTGATGGAGGGATCCAACAAACCCCGGACTTTCATGAGGGAGTCTGGTGTTTGCTTTCTGTCTGAGCGTTATGTTTTGTTTTTTTCTAAGCATCCGTGCCTTTGTCACGTAATCATAAGCATGTGCTTTTGTTGACATCCTGACGTCGGCAGCAGCAACCCAGAATGTCACTATCGGGCGTGGAAGGATACACTGAGTAATATGCAGACATGGGAGTCCACTGACAAAGTGGCAATATGTGACGGCTTAGGATGAGAACGTGCTGAATGTATCTGCGTCATTGACCTTCAGTCAACATGGACATGGAAGCGGTTTCTAGAAGTTAACTCAGGCCACGTTTAGACGAGAACGACCCTACTGAAAACAGAAAAGTCTTTCCATGATAACATAAGAACGATCCTCGTGTGCACACAGATCTGCCAAAAAAACAAACAAAAACGCTGTAGTATGCATGCCAGGCCAGGAGTTGGCGGTGTAACACCACGTGCATTTGCAAAGCTCGGCCAAGACGTCACCGTTCTCAAATCGCCGCACTGTCACTTTACGCGGCGACAGAAGGGTGGCGTTTTCAAAAGATTACACTCTTGGAACCCAGTTTCAAAACTGTGTTTTCAGGCCACCAAAACGCTGTTATTAAACCAAACTGCAAAAAAAACTTTTCATTTCATGCAAGAATCGTTGCCACAAGCGTCCACTTAAAATGTTTGTGATGTTGGTTAAAGAATGGCGTTAATGTACGTCCTGCAGGCTGCGACTCGATTTACAGCAGCCTGTCTGACCGTGTGGTTCTCATCCACACTTGTTGACATTTTTCTGGCTCTGAGACGAGAAGACGACGTCCACATCTTTAATTCTGCTGACTAAAATCTGTTTTTTAGTTGTTTTTTAGTTTAAATCAGCTGGCAAAGAGCTGAACATCAGACGTGACTGAATCACTGACAGAAACCGCTTCAGCTTTTGGTTCAGAGGAGCTGCAGGTGTTTGCTGCAGCATCAAACTTCTGAATAAACAGAAAAA
>NW_024620437.1:0-3662 GCF_008729295.1 Plectropomus leopardus | reverse complement strand
GTTTTAAAAGAAAGAAATTACAGTTTTTGATTGGTAAAAAGCATACTTTTTTTCAAAATAAATAATGATTTTTAGGGTTACATACTTTGGTTTCGGCAACAAAAGTATGTGGTAATGTGTGGAAAAAAAACATAATGATTTAGCTTAAATAAAAAGAATTGTTTTTTTAATTTAATATAATATCATATCACTAGTATATTAAACATTCAAGCACATTATGTTGTTGTTAAAAACAGCTTGATTGTTTTTTGATGCCCCATGTGACATGAACAATGGGCTACTTAAGTCCCAAGTTTTGTTTGCATCCACCTTCGCTCCCACACGCCCAATGCAGAGTTTTTTGCTTTTTATATAATGGTGGTTGCCTGGAGTGTCAACAAATGCAGTTGCCCAGTATGTCTCATACCGCTGCTGAAGGGTTCCTCTGTGTGACCAAACATCAGTAATTGATGAGCTGGGACAGAGATCGGGTTATGGGAATCTACTCATGGCTCTGCTTCAACTCTGCAAGAGCCCAACGACGCCTGACCGAAATTTCTGACATGTGGGAAATTCACCTGAATGTCTGTTGAGCAGTTGGGAGCAGTTGATCCGGCGACAGTTTATCCTCATTCCTCCTCGTACACTGCACTGGCAAACAATGCCCGATGAAGCTGAAATTCAGTCAGACTCTAAAATGAGTTGAGTGAGAAACAGGCGCAAATTGCACACCGTAGAACCCAAAGAAGTTGGAAAACCACTTTTTTGGTGATAAACTAATGTGTTTATGTAAAATAACACACCAGGAGTGTAAAGTAACATGAAATGGAAATACTCAGGAAGCCTACCTCAAATTAATACTCAATTAGTACTTAAGTAAACGTAAGTTATTTTCCACCACTGAGAGTTACAGCTAGAGTAAGTAAATACGACAGAGACAGACAGGTTGACTGACAGATTGTGTGAGACAGGTGCAGAGAAGCAGTCATGTCCTCAATCTTATCTGCATTCAGGAGTTGAATTTCAGAGTAGCACACACTTGAAGGTGACAGTCACACGTCTTAAGGATTCATGTGTATCCAAAAAACAGATGACACGTCAACTCTGATGTCTATAATCTGCATTAAACCACAAATCTTTAATACACATGCTGTGCAGAGCTCTTTGTGTTGACTTAGACAAACTGAAATCTTTCGGAGAGATATAAATCCAGTGGAAGAACAGAGGCAGGATAATCTTTAGCTGCAGAAGCCTTCATGATCAATTCGACTGTTCGGGAGGATCTTGTATCAAATGCAGCTCTGTGTGCTGGAGGACAAGAATAGAAACAGAGTTTTGCCTAGATTCTCACAAGATGTCTTTCTCAGCGGTGCTGCAGGAGTGGGGGGGGGCAGAGTCGAGATCCAGATTGTGGTGATTAGACATTGTTGGAGTGTGTCTACAATGTGAGTTCATGCACTGCAGCCTTTTTTAACTCATTTAGATGAAAGTAGCCATCTGAAATTCCTCAGGTCAGTGGGTTCAGGTGTGGGTATTGTCAGAGGGCAGACTGTTGTCGACACAGCAAAAAGGACCGTAAATATGAGTCTGATCTAACCTAATATGTGTGACAGGCACACACTGAATCACCCTTTGAGCTGTGATTAGATTTTCATAACAGGTTTCCTGACTTTGCTCTGATTTAGTGCTCATTTATATTCTCAAAATAGATTTGTCCATTTCAAACATAAGCCTCTTTTCCACTGCCTGTTCAAGGCAGAATATCACGCCAAAATGCCGCCTGGCCGTTCTTTATGTGAAGTATTATCGTGGAACGGGACTGAGAGTTGTCTCACCTTTAAGCTGCCACAGGATGTGGTAACAGTGCCGAGATGATGTCTGTATAAACAGGACACCTGCAGTTTAGGACGATGAGAAGGACAGGTGTGACCTTCTGACAACGTGTTTTGTGTGCAACCCATCACGGGAAATTTAAAAAGCAGCTGATGGCTGTTAGTGGCTAACTGAAAGAAGAAAAACAGTTACCATAAATGTTCGTAAACTGGAGCGATTCGGGAGCTCCTCACCCTCCAAGCAGAAGACGAGATCAGCCACCTTATGAATGGACCTGAACTCATATGGCGCTTTCATGTCAGATTCACACAGTGGTGGCCAAGGACATTATACAAGGTCCTGCTTTTAACCATTTATACACACTCACACACCAATGCAACAGCCATTGGGAGCAATTTGGGGTTCAATATCTTGCCCAAGGATACTTCGACATGTTGACTAAAGGAACCAGTGATGACCTGCTCTACCTCTGAGCCACAGCTGCCCAACAGAAGAGGTAAATGAGCGTTATTGCCACATGCTGCTGACACATATTTTATGTATCATACAAGAGGCCGATACTGTTGTGTTAAACGTCACGCCCGTTACGGCTCTTTTGGTTCCCCATTGCCGGCATGCTGTTTAAAATCACAAACTGAAGCGGGATAATGCTGCTGCTGTTTGGTTATGTGTAAACGTGCAAAGGAGGCATGAAGAAGAGACTTCATAGTTGCCCTATCGCACGATCTGTGTGTGAAAAGGGCTATTGTAAAACATCACTGCTCTCATACTTCCATGCACCCTTTATGTTGGCATAAATGTAGCCAAGAGATGGCACTAGAGGACAGAGTCAAAAGTTTCAGACGACATTAAACGAGGCAACGAGGCGACAACAATAAACGAAGACGTAGCAATGTAACTTTTAATGGAAGTAGTTTTGTAGACTGCATTGGTCTGTGAGGCCATTAAATACATTGCGACATGTAGACAAAGAATTCTTTTCGCTATATTTTTGATTTATTTGTGTTCTGCTATTTTTTAAAATGTCTAAAATCGTGAACAAATATGGAAGAAATTAATGCAGAATGTGGACAGAAGGCTCAGTCTTTGTCTGTATACTAACTTTTAAAGGCTCTACCTGTGAAAATTCAAATAATTTTGATTGCAGTTTATTCACTGATTTTTGTTCAGATCCATTGATCAAATGTCACAAATGTGAAGGCAGAAAGAGAGATAACATAATGCAGTAGCCAAGCAAAAAAATGTGGAAATACAAACTGGCAAATAAAAGAAAATTCTGGGTTTTCATTCAGGATAAAGTGTTACGCAGCATTAAAGTAAATCAAGATCACAATCAGTGATTCAGTGGCATCTGAAACCTGCTTCAAAAGAGGAATAACAGTCACAAAGTCTTTTCACAGAGGCAGGCAGATTTTGCTTCAGGGAGAAGTTACTCAAAGCTAAAAGCAAATAGAGTGCAAATAATACAGTCAATACCCATTTTCACTCTTTAATCGGATTTATAGGCTTCCTCTCGGAGCCTCATCCATCATTGTCAAAAGCCAGTTAAATTAAAATGGATAAAATGTCAGTATATATACATCCTCTCACTTGTTAACACTTATTGAATATAGTACAAATAAAGTACAGTGAGATTGCAGCTGCTCAGGCTATGAGCTGTATGACTTTATTAAATATTTGTTTTTGATTCAGTTGACTGGCAGTTATAGAAAGCTGATCTATATGTAAATATTCAGACTCACTCTTTTTACTTCTGATAACAAAGTGACAGTTAATGACCTGCAATATTAAACTGGGAAAGGGAAAAATAGCATTCCTAACAGATTCATGCAAGTAAAGGTTTTAAAGTT
>NW_024620436.1:0-1118 GCF_008729295.1 Plectropomus leopardus | reverse complement strand
AATTCTTTTCAGACACGAAATACTAATTTTTGTTTACTGAATATGTTCGATGGACATTCTGGTGTTTTTTCCTTATATGTTATTTTTTTCTCCTATTTTATTTGGCACATTTAAAAAAAGATCAAGCTAACAAAGAATTATTATTCTTTTATTTATTCTGTACATTTTACTGGTTTTAGTTGATGCCTTTGAGTATTGTGAAAAAAGCTTTATAAATACAATTTTTAAAAATTTTTTTATTTTATTTTATTTTATTTTTTTTTTATGATATCCAAAAAGAGCTCTCACTCTTGTCCTCCCCTCTTTCGCTCCGTGTTTCTCCTCCCCGCAGTATAACTCCTCTCGTCCCAGGGAGGAGTGGGAGATGTGGCACCCGACGCTGATCGCCGAGGCTCTGTTCGCCATCGCCAACATCTTCAGCTCGCTCAGACTCATCTCCCTCTTCACCGCCAACTCTCACCTCGGGCCCCTGCAGATCTCTCTGGGGAGGATGCTGCTGGACATCCTCAAGTTCCTCTTCATCTACTGCCTGGTACGGCCCTCCTCCTCTTCATCCGTCTCCTCCGAGACGTCAAACATAGCAAGATAAATAAAAAATAAAAGCAATAATACAATACAAGCAACAGAGGGTCATGAAAAACCTGGAACCTGGAAAAGTCATTAAATTTAGTTTCTCAAAACTGTATGACACATGATGAGTTTAAAGACTGTCGGAAATTTGATGATCTAATGATGATTTCTGTTCTTTTTGCAGTTTCTAACTGTGATGAATGGTGTAATTTTTCACCAAAAAATTTTACTGAAACAAAATCTTCAATACTTTGTAAAGAAAATAAAATGTTGCCAATAATTTTTAAAGAAAAAAAAATGCCAATTTTAAAAAACAAAACAAACATTTTTTTTTAGAAAGAAACTAAATTTCCAAAAATATTTTAAAGAAAATAAATACTAAAAAATTATAAAGAAAAAAATGTTGCCAACAAAGGAAATTTGAAAGAAAAGATGTTGACTTTTTTCCTTTAAAATTCCCAAATATAAATAAACTAATAAATAAAATAGCACAATATTTTAATAGGATACCTGCCCTCCAAGTATATATGTTTATTATGATACATGCA
>NW_024620435.1:0-2104 GCF_008729295.1 Plectropomus leopardus | reverse complement strand
ATTTTTTATGTATCATAATAATAATTAATACTTATTTCATACTCTAAGTCACAAGAAACCTGGATTTGATCAACTCTGCACAAAATGCAAAAAACCCACAAACACGTGAACGTGCTGCTTCTCTGCAAAACAAGCTCTGTGTGTCGCCTTGAACCCGTCTGTGTGTGAGTCTGACGTGTGTGTGTGGTGGGGACTGACGCTGGCCTCTGATTGGTCCGTGAGGACAGGTGTGGTTGACATGGATGGAGCATGTGAGGCTGAAGCTTCAGTGTGTGTCAGACAGACAGATCAGTAAACTCACACTGTCTGTGACTTTGCTTTTAACCTTTTTACGATCATATTTTAACACATCAGCACAAAAATGTAAAATCCTTACCTCTGTTTACTCCAATAAAACAAAAACAGGTCGTTTTCACAGTATGTCCTGTTAGGAGAAAATGTTAATAATCGAGATGATCGTGCAGACTTCTGAAGAACAGAAATCCTGTTCAGAGATGATATTTTGATGCAATACCCGTATCTACAAAACGTTTTTTTGTTTGTTTGCTGCTCTACTTCTTATGTACCTTTATTTATTATTATTTATTACTTCCCCCTTGTTGTTTTTTCTCCTCCTATTTTTTTGTTCATTCTATTTTTTAAAATTCATTTTAGTTCAGTTGTATTTTTTATTCTTTATGTTCATCTGGTTGTATATTTTGTTTTTGTACATTTCACATAAACCAATACAAAGAGAATCACAAAAATTAATCAATAAATGGATGGATAAATAAATAAATAAAAAGAATTTTGACCGTTTAAATTAATTGTCTTACTTTAGTCTATATTAATATAATCCTTCAGAAATTAATGTATGCATGTGTCATCAGAGTTTGGTGGCAAAATGCATTTTGAAATTACAGCTTTATTTTTGACCACAGTTATATAACAGTTTGACAGAAACAAGTCTCAGTGTGATCCACATATGGACAGAATTAATGGGATTAAATAAATCTTTTAAATATGTTAGTAAAACAGTGTTGCAAACTAGACCAAAAAAAAAACTTTCTCCTTGAACTATTTTCCATCAAATTTAATGAAAATGTCCTTAAAATCTGTTCTAGTTTTTCAGATTTTCTTCAAATTGAATAATAAAATCAAAGCATAAGGACACTAATATATAGTTTTGTTTGTTTTGGCTTTATTTCCTTTTCTTACTCTCTTTTTTTCACTCTTGTGTTTGTATGTGTAAATTTAAAAAAAAGCTTAAAAAAGGTGGAATCACATGTATCATAGTAACACATTAAGTCTGAGTGTTTTCTTTTTTATAATTAATGATGTGACATTTCATGTGTTTTTTTTTCAAAAAAATTTTTTTTCAATTTTTTGTGGTTTTCATTCTTCAGATTGTTACTTCATTTCTACATTTTTTCTACCTTTTCCTCCCTAAAATCCTCCCACACACCTCCAGGATTGTGTAACTGACCTTATGCACAGCACAAAGAGTTCAGTGAACACGAGAAGCTTCAAGCTCATGACGCTGTTATTAAAGAATCGACAAAAAAACACTTTGGGTCACATGATGTTACGACCCACGCCGAGTCTCCGAGTGCAAACACAGACACTTTGTGCCTCTGACGGTTGAACTTCCTTCACAAACAGATCCATGCATTCGTACCACAGGTCAGCAGACTTTACAGAGGACGCACAAAAACAGCTGTGCTGATGTTTGAAATCACAGTTAGTTCATGTGGACTCTAAAAGCCAGCTGACAGGCCACCGCTGGAAAAACATAATATTGAAATAAATAAGGTCAGAGATAACCTAAAGGTAAGAAAACAGCCAGTAAAAATCAGTGAGAGTAGAAACAATTGAGTTTAAATATCTATAATCAATGTGCCTTTGAGCAAAGCACCAACGTCCATAAAAGACCGTGAGCGTCTCTCACATCTAAAAACGAGGAAGAGGAAATGATCAGGAGCGCAGCAGGCCGTTTGGCCTGAAACAAAACTCTTCTACATGTAAAAAAGAAATCCTTTGTGTGGGAGAAAATATTCAACCACAAACTCCAGAAGTTAAAGTCAAACATCTGCAGATATTCTTCTAGTTTCAGTTTATTTTTCAA
>NW_024620434.1:0-2243 GCF_008729295.1 Plectropomus leopardus | reverse complement strand
GAGCGCACTGGGTTTCTCTCTCCATTCCTTTCTTTCTTCCTTTTCTTTACCCTTTTTCCTGAGCCAGATGCACACTAACACTCCAAATGCAAAAACACATAAAGAGGACATAAACTCAATCGGCACAAGGGCACTCCTATTGTCATTCAAACGTCATTGAAAATGGTGTTTTTATGAGAGTCTCAACTCCCAAGTGGGATGAAAAGCAGGTTGTCACAGTGCAGGGGGATATAAGGCATATGCAAGTTGGTACAGTACAAAAAAATCAATGATTAGGCTACACTGGTTGCCACAATTCGCTGTGTGTGACATGGGAATTACTTGAAGTGCAGGGAGTGCCTGTCACTCATGCTATCAATGCATAGTACTACACTGACACTTTTAATGTGAATTGGTATTCTGTCCCTATGCACCTCCAGTGTAAAACTTTCCCTGGAAATACCACAGAACAACAGAGTGAACTAAAAATGTCAATACTTCCATTTATGCCCTTTACAGAACATATATTAGGACATTCAGCTCCACAGTAATGAGGTCAATATCATCACAAATCATGTAAATGTTACCAACCATTATTTTCGCATTTTTTCCATTATTAATTGGGTGACAGCCAGGATGGTTAGTTAAAAAGATGCAACCAAAACCAAACTGTCACACAGACTTGTACCTGTTATGTGACATTGATTGTAGATTCACCCAGACTCAGACTACACACAGTCTCAATGTTTCGTAAAGAAGTATTTTACTGCTGGAAATTTGGTGTTTTCATAAAACTTGGCTGTCTGCACAGTAGAAAGACACTAATACTTTTGAAATTGCTGCTACATAACCAGAGTAAACAGAAAAACAGGGCTGCAGCATTTGCTTTTATTCAAGAGGTAGAACTACTAGAACGCACTGTGCAGTATCAGACCAATAAATACTCCTGTTGGTAGGTGACATCATGCAAACTTGTCTGTTTGACACAGTGGTGGCTGGCTGGTAACAAACGATCTTGTATTACAGTTAAAGCGAAGCTAATATGTTTCTGAAAACATTTTGGGCAAGAAATAGACATTGCAGTAACAGAATCTTGGTTTGTATTTGATCATCACTGCTTAGTTGCATTTGAGAGAGAGTGGGGGTGGATCTGTCTCTCAATTTGCTTTCATACTCTTTGTGTCCGCAGTGGTAGCATCCATAGTACAGCCTGTAGTTCAGGCAACAACCCGAGAGCCAGCAAAACTCTGCTGGATAATATGTTTTGCCGGTGTTATCCGGTGAGTTTTGCTGGGGAAGGAGGCAGGGAGATCTAGGCGCTGGTTAGATGAAGGGAGGTTTACCACATTTCATTTACACATACTACCCACTGATGTGGAAAAACTTGGTACTCTTTGTACTCTTGGTAGGATGCAAATTGTACGCACTCTCCTCTCCTTTCTGATTTAGAAAGGAGACTAAGATACTAACACAAGTTAGTTTTAAATGCAGAAAATCTAAATGTATGGTCTTTTTCAGAGTTAATCAAATTGATTTGATTTGATTGAGAATCTCATCACCACTTCTAAAAGTGGCACCAAAACTGAAAGAGAGACAGTATATAAGTGTCTTGGTATTTGGATTGATGAGAAGATAACTTTTAAAAATGATGTATCTAATTTTGTAAGTAAACTTTGGCAAAAGACTGGCTTTTTTCTACAGGAATACAATTTGCTTTCCTCTGCATTGTAGAGAATCCTTGGTTTAGGAAACTTTTGATCAGTGTAAGATTATGTGACATTTTGTATGAGCATGCTTCAGCTGCAAGTTTAAAACCTCTCGATGCAGTTCTCCATTCTGCATTTGATTCATTACAGGTGACACCTACAACACTCATCACTGTGTTCTGTACAAAAAGGGCGGATGGTCCTCTCTCTATGAGAGACGTGATTTGCATACTTACTTATTCATTTATAAAGCACTTATTGGGGTACTACCCTCTTATATTTCCTCTGCTAGTCTGGTCCTCTGGTGCACATTACACCTGGTCTAATGACTGGATAATACTTCAGGTTCCCAGAGTTCATTTTAAACTGAAGATCTGCTTTTTGCTTCTTTGCACCATCTGCTTTGAACTCACTACAAAGCACTTTAAAAATCCATGAACTGGTTACTTATGGTCATTTTAAATCTTTAAACTCTGATTGCACCTGTTTTAACTGCTTTTGGGGTTAACATTACTGATTGATTGTATGCCTGTTTTAATCGATCACATTTTCTCTTAT
>NW_024620433.1:0-3002 GCF_008729295.1 Plectropomus leopardus | reverse complement strand
AGAAACATAGATTTCTTGATTTTTTCCCTAGTCATTTGATAATTTTCTAATGAAAATTTCTCTTTCTTTTTCCTTTTTTAAGCTCAGTTTCACGTCATTGTCTTGTCATTTTATTATATACATTTTTAGTGATAATTACATTTCATACCAAGTTGCTGATTGCCTTTTTTCCACGTTATTGAAAGAAACCCCATTTTAAAGGTGTAAATACTAAGATTTAAATGCTGTACAAGAAAACTGAAGCTGTGCAAGAAAAGTGCTGTTGATCCAAGTTTCGAAGGATTAAAGTGTTTAAGTTATCCTTGACTGAAGTTAGATTTTTGTTTTCCTTTTTTTACAGGTTTATCTTAAGCAGTTGCATTTTTTCGTCGTGTTGTCTTTGCCCTTTGACCCCTTGGTTGTCAGTTTTAGAGATTTCCTTTATCTCACCTGTTTGTGTATCAGTTGGTCTCGAGTGTGAATGAAGTCACTGACTCCCTTTTTTTGCCCGTCTCTCCACAGAGGTCTTCGAGGAGCTGACGGTAGCCGTGCAGGAAAAAGACTCTTTGGCGTCAGAGCTGCACGTGCGTCACATCGCTATCGAGCAGCTCTTTAAGAACTGTGCCAAACTGCCGTGGCTGCAGATCAGCCGCGCCGGGGTCAAGGCCAGCAGCAGCAGCGGCGGCGGCGGCCCCGTGGAGTGAGGCGCAGTGTGGGGCTTGTGGTCTCCGCTGCTGGGAATAATCTGACAAACACTTCAAAGTGCTGCCCGCAGCGAGGCTTAAAAAGCCTTTATGTATATTGAGTGACTTTCCGACACTATGGTGGCGTGGAGGTGTTAGATCTGCTTTAGAGCAGCTTTAAGGGCTGGTTTGACTCGGCCTGCGGTCTCGTGGTTGCGGTGATGATGCGAGGATTAATGGTGGTTTGCAGTTTGAACCAAATTGCTGGCATGTGACCTGAATTCCACTCACCATCATGTAGCCAGCATGTTAATAATATGTTTAACGGGGCTCAGAGTCCCGGTACACGTTGAGAACATGTTTTTATTGAAAAATGATCCATAAAGAACATCTTTTAATATTTACCTTAAAGGGAGAGTTTGGCTCTTTTGAAGTTCGGTTTTAAGGGGTCCATATTCAGTGTATTACATGTCGTAGATGTCGGTCGGCACGCTCCCAGTTTGATGAAGCAGGCTGGACTCCAACGTGAAAGCAGAGCTGTGGACGGGGGCAGCAGCAAAATGTACTTCATCACCTACAAAAATCTGTTTAAATGTGCGCCATGTGGAGAATAGTTTCATTTTTTTACCTTTTCGTCAAACAGCAGTTTTACGACCCACGCGTACTAACCAATCGACCGACATGCAGCCGGACATGGTGCACTGATCTGCACCACACTGCTAAATGCTCGTGGAGATTAATAAATACTTCGAGCTCTCGTTGCAAAATTGGCGCACCACGTTGACCTCTTTTCCCCAGCGCCGACTGTGTCCATATTCTCCTCCTCTTCTTCAGACGTTTTTCGACACACATAAATGCCACTATAGCGAGGGCTCAATTGTTTGTTTGCATTTTTCGCTTGCCACTACAGCGGCGTAGACGAATGGCGCACGCTAACAGCATTTTGTTCTTGCTGACTGACGTTGATGAACGTGCGTCATAGCCTGCGATTGAGTAGGTGTTGTCACTGTACAGTCTGTATGCAGACCGTGTCGCACAGTGTAGCTGCACTACATTTGTAAGATTGCTAAAATTTTACCGTCTGTAGGAGGCTTAACGGATTTACCAAAGTCACACAATAACACAAACTAACTTAGTGAGGCAGCAGTAGACCAGCAGCTGCTGCGAGCTAAAATTCATGATTTTGTCAATGAAGTCTGGTGACTTTGACAAGAGAAGATAATATATGATAATCATTTATTCACCCCCCAGCAGGGTGATTTGCAACAGTAAAAAAAAAAAACGCACACATGGTAAAATAATGGTAAGGACGTATCGGTAAAAAATAAAATACTACACAGATCAGGAAGTGTAAAAAACAAAAGCAAAGCAATATAATAACGAGAAAGCATTAAAAAAACAATATAATATGTAATCAGTAAAAAATGAAATATAATAAGGAAGGCTGGGAGGCTGATTCGCATTACTGAATGGTGAAACAAAAGCAGAGAAGAGAACAGAAACTGTTAACGCCCGTCTGACAGCAAGCGGTTTAAATATTCTGCACACAGCTGACACTCAAAGTGATGATCGTGTTTTTGGGTGGGACTTTTTTTAGATGATTAATATTCATTTTGTCTCTGTCGCCGTCCACAGCAGCACGCTGCTTAGTGTCTGTGCTCCAGTCTGCTTCTCCAAACTGGGGCCGACTCACATCTGCGGTATGTAATCCACCGACTGTGTATAATTACCTCACACAACTCCACTTCAAAACATCTGAAATATCTCTTCAGTTCAGACACAAAAACAGCTTGTCTGCTTATTTTTACCGAAATGATTGGGTTTTTTTTTCTTGGTTTTTTTTTAGTTTGCTGTCAAACATTTCAGTTTTCAGCATTTTCATTTTCTGTTGATACATTTTCTAAGTTTTTTTTTATTATGTCAGATATTTAAAGATGGGTTTTAGCACCACTCGATAGTCCTTCACATGTCAGTATTTTATAACATGGTTTGGTGCAAAATACTTGATGCAGATTATCTGGACGATCACATTCATACTATCAGGCACTGCCAGTACGAGTGTTTGAGTACTGCTCTGATCTAAAGCATGAACAAGGGGTTCGCTTTTTCTTGCATCTGCACATGTGAAATATAGCATTATAATATTCAACTTGCCTTCTAACAGCCCTCATTTGACTTGGCAGGTTATGAAAGATTCAGTGGTACAAAAATAATTATAATTAACACATTAACCCTTTGAAACCTGAGCAAATTGGCTTTATTTAAAAACAAAAACAAAAAAAAACAAGGAAATAAGGCAATGAGCAACTTAACAAGTAAACAAGTAAAATAAGATAATAA
>NW_024620432.1:0-2143 GCF_008729295.1 Plectropomus leopardus | reverse complement strand
TTTTTTTTATCAAGTTCATATTTCAAGTTCAAATAGCTTTATTGTCATTATTTTGAGGGTCAGACAACAATATTATGAAATTCAGGTAGCACTACCTGAGGCATAAGTGCTTAAAACAAATAAAAATGAGATGTGAGACAAAAACATCAATGCTGTAAAGTGCAATATGCAATTTCAGCAGAAAGTGCAAATAGAGCAGACAGCAGAAATATTGCACACTGTTGTGTATTTATTATTATTGTTTGTTTACTAAGTTGCTGATTTGATTTGATTTCTCATTAGCTCTAGATCTGGCAGTGTAAAAACCTACCACAGTTCTTGAAAACTCTTTTGTTCCCCTTTAACACTGAGTTAAAGCAGTCTATTGGCAAAAAAATCTTCATACCAATGGAGGTCGAAATAAGATGCGTCTTCATGCTAACAGGAGAAGCTTGCTTAAAAGTTTTTGCTGGGGATTTGTCAAAGAGAGCGCTTCACCTGAGAGATTCAGCAGAGGTAGACCATAATTCATTTGTATTTCCTGTTAAAAATAGAATTAAATTACTGGATCATTTTAATGTTTGGTTGAACCACAGGGAGCCAAATAAAGTATATTTATTAATTTTTAGGGGTCCCTAGCCCAATTGTCTGAGATTAAGCTTTTAAGGAAGAAGTATAAAATTATGAGAAGTTGATTCCCAGAGACTGTAAAGTGAAGAAAGGACACCAAGATGTTTTTTCGGCTAAATGAGCTAAATCAAGTGAAACAGGAATTCAGTGATGCACCGTTTGTGCTTGAAATGTAAAACTTTGGAAGCTTTTTTTAAGATTTGTTGTGTGGAGTTTGTCTTGGGCTCGTTCTGCCTCCTAGTGGTCAAAAATATTAATGCAGTTTTATCCAAATGTTTGCAAAATTTACATTTGTTAAAAATGAACACTAAAAACAAAATCAATTTTCCATGTTTCATGTTCTTAGCGCTCTTGCGGTATAAACAGGAGGTCTTTAAGGAACCTCCAATCATATTAAAGCCATTTATTAGCATGAACATCATGTAATGCATGTCAAAAGCAAATAATTATACAAACCGTACGAACGGCCAAACAAGCATGAAGCATGAAGAAGAATTGGCAACAGATGGGATTTTCCCCCAGTGCTGTGACATCCCGTGAAATGCGCATCAACCCTCCAATTAGTTAGTGGTACTCTTATACTGAACCACACACACACAAACAGGGAGGCACACACACACTCTCACGCATTCTCGATCTGTTTATGGTTTGCACAAGTGACACTGAGGGCAAGTTGCTGACCTACATAGACGGCAGTGTTTGAGCAGCTTTTAGTGGGAACGCTGCGTCCAGATGCCCTGCTCTGTGCTCTGGAGTGAAAATAGGTCAGAGGTCAGGAGCAAACCAATGAAAGAGGAGGACTCGCACACAATCATCAACGGGCTCCGTGGAGGAGAACAAAAAAAAAAGAGGCGCTTGTTTACGACATGTTTGCAGTGCGCTCGGCTTGTCTGTGGCCACACACCGGACACCACAGGCGTGAACCTGAAGATCAACACACGAGAGAGAAAAGCCGGCAGAGTGTCTTAGTCTCAGGGGAAATAAGCCTGAGAAATGTTCATTAGTAGGTAATTTGAGGGTCTGACATTGAGTGGTTTCTAAAGGTCTCATGATAGACTCAGTGTTACACATCATGCTGTACTGCTGGTGCTGAGATAAAGCTTTGTTACATGACAGTATAAAAGGTCAGGGCCACGTTAGTCAAGTATAAATCATAGAACAAGTACGCTTAAAAAGCTGTGACTGAAGTCACACTCTATTTACTATATAGTGTATTACATTCAAGCATAAGATTTAATATTTTTCATATAGTGCCCTCAAAAATAGATAGATAGATGTACTTTATTGATCCCAAGCTGGGTAATTCTTCTGTTACAGCAGCAGGTTATTAAGGAGCAGTAAAAACACAGTGAAACATTTATCACAAAAGTTGGAAAAAAAATATAGCAATAGAAAAATATCCTTAGCATACTCTGTAAGTATAGGAATATATATCTACATTATACAATATTAAGAATATACTATAAAAAAAATTACATGTTTTTTTAAGGCTGATACCGATTCCAATTATTTGTAGTTAATAAGACTGATAACC
>NW_024620431.1:0-1087 GCF_008729295.1 Plectropomus leopardus | reverse complement strand
GTGTGAGTGTGTGTGTGTGTTTATATATATTAATATATCCTGTATATTTTGTTGCTTTTACTTTCTTGCGTGTTTATTGGTGCTGTGCATTAAAGCCTAAATTCAAACCAAATTTTGGGGGGGATAAATAGTAAAGTTGACATTGGCTGAACTCATGGAGGGGCCTAAAAATTAAACTTAATTAAATTTTGTACTTTAATTGAACATAATTTTTTAAAAAAAGAAAAAATGTCAAACTGGGGAATATAGGAACAGATCTAGACCTTTCAGCAAATATAACAAAGGTTATTAAAAGTTATAAAATATGAGAGTAACAATATTTAAACCAACTTTAAATGATACTTTATGTTAAAGGGCTTATAGATGAAGGTATAAATATATTTAAGAATATGTAAAGTTCCAAAAAAATCACAAATTTTGTAATTATTTGCAAATAAGAATACTATATACAATTGTTTGGGGTTTTAAACACAAGACTGTGATTATAATTTAGCATGTTTGCATTGAATGTTGCATCTTTTACTTATTAATTATAAAAACAATCTTACCCGAGCTCCACAGCAACAGCAGCACCATGAGCGGGTGATCCATGTCCACTTAGACCTTCGTCTCTTCTCATCTGTGACTCTTCTGTCCCTCTGCATTTAAAATGTTCTGTATCTTGTTTCTTCTTCTTTTATCTCCTCATCAGCCACCTCATATGCAGCTAAAGGGCAATATCTCTGAATTTATTTGATCAGATTGTGAGATAATGGCCATTTTCAGTGTCGTCTTCCACATATCTGTGAGTTCACAGTACACTTTTACATTTACACATTGTAACTATTTGCAATATCATCAAAAGAGGGCATCAAAATCTTAATTCAGAAGCAGAAAAGTCGAGTTATTTTTAAATATTTGCAATGAGCAAATTAGTATTAAAGTATTATATTGGTATCAAATTAGAAATAGCTTTCTTTCACTGACAGCAGACGAGTCAACATTAGTCGACAAATGCTTTCATTTAATTTCCAATTAAGACAATGTGATAAGAATTTCTTTACCTTCTTAATATGGACTTCAAAACTGTTTTGAAATGCAAAATAAT
>NW_024620430.1:0-1439 GCF_008729295.1 Plectropomus leopardus | reverse complement strand
CATAAATCCTCACCGAGGCGATGCTGAGGAAACGTTAAACTCGGCTTGTTTCCGCACGGAAGATATTTGTAGACGGCGGAAGTTTAAGAAGCCAATCAGAGTCCAGCACATCGCAAATTAAGCCAATCAGAGAGCAGCTGGTGTTCACGGGACCAAAAATAAATAAATAAAATAAAATAAAATAAAATAAAACATGCTTAACTAAAAACTAACTAAGATAAAATAAATTAAACTAAAACTAAGATAAATGGATTTAACCTAAAAAGACTTTAAAGAAAATAAATTTAAAAGAAATTAGAATAGAAATTAAATTAAAGTAAAATGTATTNATAATTGTGTGTATATATATATATATATGTGTGTGTGTGTGTGTGTGTGTGTAATGTTTTTATTAATAATTTTTTTACATGTTATTGACTGTGTTTATTTAACTTCAAAGATACTCATTTAAACATTTGAAATGTATGACTAAGACTGTTAAAAAATAAACTCAATGAAAGTAAAAAATATATAAATTACTGTAAAACATTTATTAAAAGCTTGATTTTGGAAATATGTGCACGGGCCCTGAGGGTTAATAATAACTTTCGGAGCACAGCATCGTCCCGCGCTTCAGCTGTTTTTGCGCCTTTAACCTTAATTTCATTTCCACAAACTTTTGCTGTGATTAAAAGTGTTCCGTTAAAGAGTTAAATATGACCTCCGCCGTGACGTGACAGTCACAAACGTCGGTTCACCTTCGAGGCTTCAAACGTCGCTAAACAAACGTTAAAACCGTAAGAACGCGCAGGACCGGAGCTCGGTTAGCTCGCCGGCTAACGGCGCCGTCACCGGAGCCCCGGGTCGGTACCTTGGTACGGCTTCATCAGCGAGTGCTCCCGCTTCAGGTGCTCCGCGTTCCCGTCCGTGATGTCACCGAACACCGGAGCCGACCGCAGCACCGACAGAAGCAGAGAAACGGGCAGAAATCCTCCGAAAAGCCTCATTTCGATCCGCGAGCCGAAAAACTCACAACAACAACAACAACAACCCAAAACTCACAACCGGCCCGTCCGCTAATGTCCTCCGGAGAGGAAACACGCGCGGCCGACGGTTCCTCCCGAGCCTGCTGTGTGAAGGACGAGTTTTCCCTCATTTAAAAAGATAATTCATGTTGTGAAGTCTTCAGTATCAGTGGACCTAAAAACACTGTCGGCATCATAAATCCTCACCGAGGCGATGCTGAGGAAACGTTAAACTCGGCTTGTTTCCGCACGGAAGATATTTGTAGACGGCGGAAGTTTAAGAAGCCAATCAGAGTCCAGCACATCGCAAATTAAGCCAATCAGAGAGCAGCTGGTGTTCACGGGACCAAAAATAAATAAATAAAATAAAATAAAATAAAATAAAACATGCTTAACTAAAAACTAACTAAGATAAAATAAATTAAACTAAAACTA
>NW_024620429.1:0-1212 GCF_008729295.1 Plectropomus leopardus | reverse complement strand
AAATAAATAGTATAATACTTAAAGATATATAAATAATACTAAAAATCACCATTAAAAATAGCAAAAGTGGCGACAGGAGGTGACAAAAAAATAATGAAAATGATTTATTTCAAGTTCAAAAATGAAATTGCAGTCATTACAGCTTGTCCAAAATCATCTGGGAGGTTTTTCCAGGTTTGTGCTGCATGATAACAAAATGCGTCTTCACCATGTTTTGCTATAACGCTCGGGATGCTCAGTAGGCCGGCCCCAGATGGGTCCTGAGGGTTTGAGAAGGTTCATATGTCACAAGCATGTTTAAGAGATATACTCTGAGCAGCAGAGTGATTTAGGAGCTATTAGCAGATTTTTTATTTGCTCTTCCATCCTGTTTTTATTTTTTGTCAAACAGCTGAATTTTCCTGCCTTATCATCTTCTTTCTTTCCCTTCATCCCACCATCATTTCTCTCCCTCTCTGGTCCTCTCTGTAGTGTACCAAGGCTTTTTATATTGTGCCGTGGTGCTCGTGTGGCAGGGCTTTCTGGCTGAACCACAATTGGCAGAAACAGCCGAAACAAAGCCGAGCTGCATGTGGGATGAGTGGGCATTTGGCACCCTCACCCTTCTCTTTCTCCTTCATGTCCCTCCTCACTGCACTCCCTTCTGTATATTCTCTACCCTTTACTCCCAACTCTTCTCCTTCAACCTCTCCCAGCTCTCTCACTGTTGCCTTCATCTCTCACTGTACTTTTCTTTGTCAGCGTGTCCTACGGCTCTTCCTCGTTCCAGTGTAATCGTGTCTGTTCTGTCCTCGCTTTCCGCTCTCCATCCTTCCGTCAGCTACTGATCTCCTCTCCAAAACAGAGCTCTCAGCGTGTGACAGAGGGAGAAAAAGGAAGACAGACAATAGAAGAGTTAAACAGATTCATAATGATTATGAAATGCTATCTCCAATAGGGTTTGGTTAAATATGGCACTCTACAGGCAGATATCAGTGTAGTACAGAGGATTTCAGACTGTGAAACATGCTTTCCCTGGGTGAGTTGAAGGGAGGACGTGGTTTGGCTCTCATGGGGCAGTTAAGGTACTTTGAAGCTACCTAATTGCTGCAATTTTCATCAGAATCTGTACTCTTTGTGTCACAACGCAGAAGAATTGCATCCCATTTTTCATTTTTCTTAAGTATTAAAGTAAATGAGTAATAACTTGGAGTGATGACCAGTATGGAATAA
>NW_024620428.1:0-1677 GCF_008729295.1 Plectropomus leopardus | reverse complement strand
TTTTTTTTTAACTTTTTTGTTTCTTTTCTCTTTTTTGTTATTGTTAATTTTTAAGTACTTTTCTTATACTTTATGCCATTTTCTTTTTCTTATGTTATGTTACTCATTGCCTCCTCCCTATTTTTTGTAAGAAGGAACCTCCTCTGCTCAATGCAAGCAGTGTGTAGGAATTTACATTTTTTTAAGTCTTTCGATTTCTAACTAAATAGGCAGAACGAATATAACAAGGTACAACAGGCAAATAAGTTTTTCCTATAACTGACAAAAAAAGAAATCAAGTCAGGAATGTCAAATATCCTTTATAAAATCAGGTTCCATCTCCTTTGGGTTCATTTGGGTTCAGGTCCATGTTGAGATAGATAGCAAAATGTCTTTTAATGACAATATATACAGCGTACAATTACATCAGTTATTTCTATTAGTTAGAAATGACAGAACATAAATGCATTTCTCTCTTCCAGGAGTTGTTTGTTGAGATGATTGCCAAAGATTCCCTGGTGTACGCCCAGCAGGGGAAGCGGAAAACTTTGCAAAGAAAAGACCTGGGTAAGTGCTTTTAAGAAATTCTGAGTGCAGTTTGCAAATACACACAGTCCGTGGGCTAAAAAATGTTTTTGGTGTTATTGTACTTCAGCTGATGGACTCAGACCAGGTTGTGACAGTTTAGATTAGAGTGTTAAAATATAAATGATTTCTCACTTGAGTTGATATTGTGCTGATTGTAGAGAGAGGAGATTGTTTTAATGTTAAGTTGGATGTTGACAAACCTATATTTTATAGCATAGCTTTGTTTTGATCTGTTTTTAATCTTTCATTTCTCTTCTCTTTTTTTTATCTCCACAGACAACGCAATAGAGGCCATAGATGAATTTGCATTTCTTGAAGGTAAGTCTTGCCAGGACTTAAAAGTTTGCATTTTTTATGCCTGAATTCAGTTAAATTCACCAGTTTCAACTTGAATAAACTTCCCACGTGTAAAATAAGAATATCAACTATATAACATACAGCACGCTTATGCACACATGTGCAAATGTTACATAGACTTCATTGACCACATTTCTTTATTATTTTTTTATATCAGTATTCTTTGTTCTGATTTGTCTTTACTTTCCCCTGCAGGCACACTCGATTAAACGCTGCTTCAGAAGACGAGAACATTGAATATCCACAACCATCCAAGAAATATTGTATTACAGGGACACAATTTGTTTGTTTTGAACATCCTTCTACTATACTTTTTTAAGTCAAACTCTCAAATTGGATATTTATAAATGCTTTTCTACAATGTGCCATTAAGATTTTTCATACTTAACTTTGAGGAATTCAGTGGGAATGTGTACATTTTTTGTAAATATTTGTGAAATACTACTGTACAATTGAATAAATGTAAGTTTTAAACAACTTGTTTCTGTCAGAATGAGTCCATCTTCATCAGTTTGTCACATCAGGATTTGCAATATAAACATTATTATTCCATCTGTGAAGTACCAGTTCTTAAGGGTTGCAGATTTTCCACACTGACAAAAAACATAGACAGATCAAATTTAAATGTATTATTACATAAAACAAAAAAGAAGAGGAAGACTATCCGCTGCACACTTTTAAACCCAATGTAACAATTAGTATTAAGTCCCAGGCTGAACTGGGATGATGATTCAGTCTGGGAATCTTGTTGCC
>NW_024620427.1:0-1919 GCF_008729295.1 Plectropomus leopardus | reverse complement strand
TTTTACATGAAATTAATGGCGCTAAGCAAACGCTGCCTCAACTGAAGAGGCTTTAGCCGCCTAAAAAAATCTATATTAGTTCAAGTTGACACTATATTGAGAATATTTTCACTGCTTTATCTTTTCATCAGAGAGCCTTTTCCTGCAGGGAATTGAAAGCCACCAGACTCCACTGATGAAAAAGTAATTTTCCTTTGCAGAACACTGGAGTTGCTGCTTTACTGCTGCTAAAATCAGGAAAATGTATTTCAGTCTTTTAAAAAAAAATCAAAATTGTAAAACCAATTTAAATGGCACACAGTTATCAAAATAGTTGCCAACAAATTTTTAGCTGCACTTATATTTTCATAGATTGAGTGCAAAATCTAAATTTGTAATGAAGCTAAAATGAATAAATAATTATCGTGAGGCAAAAAGTACGATAGTTCCCTCTGAAGTGTGGTGGAGTAAAAGTGGAAACTGCCATGACATAAAAATACTCAACTAAAAGTACCTCAAGTTAGCAGTTAAGTACAGTACTTGAGTACCTGAGTACTCCAAACATTAAACATCTGGGCAAAATATTCCCAAAGTGATTGATTTTTGTTCATGTGATTGTGGTCAAGTACTTTAAGTGACATCAATCATAAAGATATGACCATTAATAAAAGCAAAATCGAAAGCATTCAAGTTGTTTTGTCCCTTTTTGATCAAATTTTCCAAGTTTTTAGAATAAATTCCATAATAAATAAAGCTTTAATTTTGCTTATAATTACAAATTTGGAGATTATTTTAACCATTTTAATATCTGAGCAAATTGGCTTGAAATCTTTCAAAAATTAGAAGATACAATGAGGAAAACATTTTAAAAAATGAATAAATTAAAAAAATAAAAACAGAGTTCAAGAAGATGACCTAAAAAAATGGAATTAAAAAAAAAGAAAATATTTTTTTAAAGGAAATGACCTAACAAAAAGCTCAATAAAATAATAATTTTGTGGAATGATTAACATATATTATTATGATTAGGGCTTTTTTCCCAAGCTCTTTTTAAAAATATTTTCCAAATCTAATAATTTCTTGCAATTTGAGAACAGTTATTGCTAAGCTTCTCATTGTTTTCATGTTTTCAAAAGAACCAAAGCAATTTTCTCAGATTTTGAAGGTTTAAATCTGAACGCAGCGCAAGAAAAGTGATGTTGATCCAAGTTTCAAAGGGTTAAAACTAATTAAAGCACTGGCTCAATGTGAAACTGTAATATTTTGAATATTGAGCTTAAATATCAGAAAGGAGCATCCACTGAACTCCGCGTTAAGTCCACTTATCTCACGGATTAAAAATCAAAATAAGGTGCTGGAGTATGAAAACAGTTTTATCTTTCTCAGTCATGGTACTACAGAATAGAGTAAATTTTGGCATCAGTTTCCAGTAATACTCACTGAACTACCATCCAGCGCTGTTGCCTGTGTATCTCCGCTGTGATGTGTGTCTCCTCTCTGTGACTGAGCTCTCTCTCTGTGGCCTCGGTGACAGCTGATTTTTATCAGAGCCCGCTGCCTCGGTGGAGGGCTGTGGCTATTTTGGGAGGGTGGGCTGGCGGCTGCTGCTGCTCGGCTGAGTCAGTCACCTCTGTTAGTCACCGAGGGACTGGGGCTCCCCTCCACCTCCCATTCCCATAGCTACATTGTCACCCACTATAACGGGCTCTGGGTGGGTCCTGCAGTATGTGTGTCAGTGGGCGTTTGTTGGGATGCATTATAAAAAAAAGACATACCTATTTTGGTAAAGTGTCGCACTGATAACGCTGCTAAAGAGGCTATATCTTATGATTATTGCTACATATATTCCACTGGATTACTCTCGTAGACTGCCTCTGTTATATAAACTATTTGTTTTAACTCAAAAACAGGTTTTCAGGCTGCCTTAAATATTTAAGTTG
>NW_024620426.1:0-1209 GCF_008729295.1 Plectropomus leopardus | reverse complement strand
TTTTATTATTATTTTTTATCTTCATATTCAGCATGTGTACCAGTCACGAAGCCTACTACCGTGCCTGAGTGTTAGGGCAGTTTGTGGAAATGTCACATTAAAACGCTAGTTTCTCCCCGGACACGCATTTCATCATGCCGGATAGACAGCTGACATCTGCGACACTAAGTAAATATATTTTTAAGGTGCAACTCTTTACCTGAAACGTTAAACATCGACATTTTATCTTTCGTCCCACGGTTTGTGAAGGCAACGTTACTATACCGAGTCTGACAGTAACGTGCACAACTCTTTCTGTATGTATTGCTTAGCAACCTAATATCTAGCTGTTGAAAATAGTCGGTAACTATTTCATTTTGCTGATGAAGTAAGCCTACACTTAATAACGAAGATGTAATAGCCCACCTATAACATAATTAAAAACCAAAAAGTCATCCCATCTCAGTAGTGACACAAAAACACAATAAACTA
Source organism: Plectropomus leopardus (assembly GCF_008729295.1). Lineage (NCBI taxonomy): Eukaryota > Metazoa > Chordata > Actinopteri > Perciformes > Serranidae > Plectropomus > Plectropomus leopardus. Next base: position 738 of record NW_024620426.1, on the reverse strand, counting down.
GTTTTGTGGGAAGCCCCGCCTTCTTCCTGATCCCGCGGTGACGTCAGATGTAACCACGCTGTCCTAGCTCTGGCTGCATGTCGCCTGGAATAGGCTGTGAATGAAACTCTGATGAAATATTCCCACAACATTACCCTTTCATTGTATTTTCATTGAGCTGCAATGGCTGCTAAACTATTATCTGTAAACAGCACCGTTTTCAAATGTTTGAAAACTCTCCAACAGCGCTCTGCCCGGGAGTTTAGGTAAGATAACTTATTATCGACATTAGCATACTGATAGTTAAGTTTAGTCAGCATAACAACAATTGCCAGTACATGTAACAACATGCATTGTGGCCTTGTTTGTAACTTTCCCAGCGCTGGAGCTGCTTCTCTTGGTGGAGTGAATTTAAAGGGTCGCAGCTGCCTCACTCTGAAAGACTTCAGCTCTGATGAAATCAAGAGGCTGCTGTGGGTCTCTGGGGATCTGAAACATCGTATCAAACATGAAAAACAGGTAGTTTAACGTTAGCGAACTAATGCCAGCTGCAGTGTGCATTTGTTAAACGTCCACAGTTTTACTGTGTGGTCTCAGGATGGGTCATTTAACTGTCATTTCTATTTCAGTATCTTCCTCTTCTGCAAGGAAAGTCGATTGCTATGATATTTGAGAAGAGGAGCACCAGAACAAGAATGTCCACAGAAACAGGTGTCTGTTTTGTATTTAAGTATCTGCACTGGTGTGTGCCATGCGCTT
>NW_024620425.1:0-2196 GCF_008729295.1 Plectropomus leopardus | reverse complement strand
CAACCAGACACATGCATATTTTAGATGAGGCCAGTATCAAAGACGAGGGGGGAGGCCGGTAATCGGGACAGATTGTGTGCTTTGGCTGAGGCGCTGGGTGCTGCTGGGTAGGGAGAGGGGGAGCATATGGGCTGAATTCTGAGGGGTCTTGGCCCACCTTAATATGGTGGGCACGCAAAGACGGCCCCCCGAAGACATGCAGGCAATGCCAGGAATCTTAAGCCACGTAGTCGTGCCAGCAGCCTGCTATTGAAGTCCTCCCTGCTGCCTTGGCTACGACATCACATCTTATCCCCTCACATCCACTTCCCTCCAACTCTCTACTGTACCCCTTCATTTCGTCTCTGTGCGCCTCTTCAAAGTGGACCCCTCTGGTGATTAATCCATTTGAATAAGTATCTCTTTCCAGAGGACAAGATGAGCTAAGTGGCCACAGGGGCACAAGATGTGAGTGGAAAACTGAACCAACTGGCTGCGATTGGTTGACATCGGCCTAAACTAGAAATGCTGGCCGTGCCTCACACATCCACATGCTGAAAGACACCCCTACGGTTGAAAGAAGAGACTCCAGAGACCCATTTTAATATCTTTGATTTGATGCTGTGGCGTGTGCTCGTTGACATCAGTGACCAAACGCTGCACAACTTTGATTCTGTCATCAGGCTGTGGACATCAGCACCCACGGAGGGCTGGTGTTTATTTAATCAGCCACTTCGTTACATGTATGTGTCTGTTTACTCGTGTGGGAGCAAATAAAGAGACATACAGATTTGAATTTGAACAGCCACTGAATAAAGCTTTAGAATGCGCAGACTTTTAGTCCAGTCACAAAAATTCAGGACACAGAAATGATGAAGAACTGTTTAATGGTCTGACTCAACAATTTAGAATTTACAATTTTCACGTGTTTTCAACAAATTGCTTAATTGTGATTGGTCTAATTTAAATCTAAAAATTCAAGTTGAAATTGGTCAAGTTTAAGTCACCTAAAAAAAATTCAGGTAAAAACAGTTTCATATAAAAATGAAAAATTTCAACCTTAATGGATCTGAATTTGACCAATTGAAATGAGCAACCTGAAACTATTTTTATTTAAATTCTGAATATGAATTTGTGAACACTGCAAATATATAAAGTCAAATTCAGCTTTTGAAATTGCAATTAAATTTGTATTTTTTTAAATTAAAATATTATTATGTCATAGATTCATTGGTGTTTAAGTATTCAGTAGCTGTTAAATTTCAAACGCTTACTACTTTTATTTGCTTCCACAACACATCTGCACGTGCTTTATTTGTACATTTATGCTGTAATACACGTGCAAAGCAATATGCTTACTCAGCAGAACTGGAGTTGAGTTGGTCCATCCAGCCAATGACTCATTTAATAGCTCATTTGCCAATAGCCACAGCAAACAACGTTTCGTCATGCATGTTGGAAATGATAGAAAACAGTGTCTAACATGTAAAAACCTCATTCAGAATAATAATGGTGCTTTTATGAAATGAGGGTTTTTACCCTCATATACATGATGCAGGACATCATCACATTTGACGTCTCTTCATGAATTAATGTTTCATGGAAATGGCTTCAGACAGACTGAACGTCCATCCCAGCGGGGGTTGAGAATTAAAAACACACTGAACTTTGCGACTTTAAAATGATATTAATGGTTTTTGGGGAAAAACGCTGAAGCAGGTTTACATTAAAAGAGTGGATGATGAAATCCTTGAGGGCCTGAGGGCTTTGCTATGTGGGGAGGATTTTGAACTGTGTTCCTAAGATGTTTTTGGTTTTTCCAATTTGCCCAGTGTCATCACCGGCACCAGAAAGAAGAGCTTTTGGAATAGAATAATGGTCCCAGTGTGAGAACCATGAGGGATTTAACCCTAAGGGACTGTTTAACCGTATTTTCTTAATTTTTAATAATTTTGGCTGTATTCATGCATATCGCAGACATTTGGACAAGACTGTGTCATTTTGTGTAATCCTGGAATTTTCAGCTCAGCTCCTACAATCAGTCTAAAATACACTGTATGAAAAAATTGCTATTTTCATACTGTTAAGTGCAAAAAATGCACCGTTGAAACTCATTCAAACTGCATTTTTTAAGCCCACAGCCATCAATGCATAAAAATGTGCATTGTATTATTTCTCCATATTTGGCACATGGAGAAGATGAATGCTTCCACTTGG
>NW_024620424.1:0-1337 GCF_008729295.1 Plectropomus leopardus | reverse complement strand
TGTGTGTGTGTGTGTGTGTGTGCAGGCTGATGACCCGAGCTTTGCGTGTCAGAGGCAGGTGTATAAGGACATCGGAGAGGAGATGCTGCTGCACGCCTTCGAAGGTAAAGCCGCTCCGCAGATGTTTCGCCGCGTTAATATTAATGTTTGAGTGATGCTGCTCATTTCCTGTTGGTTATCGGATTTTCGAAGCACACGTCTTGGACTTGAAGATGTTTCTTGGATTTTAGGACATTTTTTAGGATTTCAGAATATTTTTAAGACCTCGGCATGTTTTTTAGGGTTTTGGGACGTTTCTCAGACTTTAGGACGTTTTTAGCGTTACAGGAGGTTTGTAAGATTTTGGAAGTTTCCAGGAAGTTCACATAAATTAGATTTAGAAAATCATATAATTTCCTCTTTTAAAAAAGTTTTTAGGACACGTCTAGAATTTGAGGACGTTTGTAGAACCTCAGATGTGTGTTTCTCTCTTCAGATAAGATCGAAACTGACTCTTTTGTAGAGTCGGCGTGACGACGTGATGATGTGACGGCGTGACGACGTGATGACGTGACGGCGTGATGATGTGATGACGTGACGGCGTGATGACGTGATGACGTGATGGTTTTTGTGTTTCAGGATACAATGTTTGCATTTTTGCGTATGGTCAGACGGGGGCGGGGAAGAGCTACACCATGATGGGCAAACAGGAGCCGGGACAGGAAGGCATCATACCACAGGTACAAAATCCAAAAACCAAAAACCTCAAAAAATCCTGGACACACAAAAAAAAAGATCCTTGAAAAGTCCTGGAAAAGTTTTGAAATGAGTCCATGAAAATGTGTTGGAACACTGTGACTCCACCTTTAATGTTTATTAATTATTCTGAATGATTTGTCCTCCGTCTCTGTGTCTCTCTGTGCATCCCTGTGCGTCTCCGTGTCTCTGTCTGTCTGTGTCTGTCCAGCTGTGTGAGGACTTGTTTCAGAGGACGGGACAAAACACAGACCCTGACCTGAACTACTCTGTGGAGGTAAAAACTGTCTTTCATGTCCTCATTCACTCTGATTGTCTCTGTGGACGTCCAATGGCTCAACGCTGTCTCCTCCTCGTCCTCCAGGTGTCCTACATGGAGATCTACTGTGAGCGGGTCCGAGACCTGCTGAACCCAAAGTCCCAGGGGACGCTGCGGGTCCGGGAGCACCCGATCCTGGGTCCCTACGTGGAGGATCTGTCCAAACTGGCCGTGACCGGATTCAACGACATCCGGGACCTGATGGACGCCGGCAACAAAGCTCGGTCAGTTGTCCTCCTGTGGACACAAGACGTCCCCACAGAGCTGCTGTCATTTAAATATA
>NW_024620423.1:0-1387 GCF_008729295.1 Plectropomus leopardus | reverse complement strand
CCCCCTCTCTTTCAGTTGAAACTTTTTTTTGTTTTCCTAATATCTTGCCATTCATGGGGCATCTCTTGCCATATTTCCTTTTTTGCCATGTTTTTAAAAAAAACCCCAAAACAAACCAGCTCAGTGATCTGAACAAAGCACGAGAAAGCTGATGTCTTTCCGGGTGTCAAAGGGTTAACACTGTCTGTATAATGATCCGGACGCTGGTTCTATGATGTGAAACTTTTTAATCTCTGTTTGTGAAGTCTCTTTCATCGACATCGCGGCTGTTATCAGAGAAAATATTATTCACGCAGCTGACGGTCGGCTCTGTTTGGGAACGCCACAGTGGCTCCTGTATGTCGAGCGTTCGAGCCCGCCCCGCTCCACTTCAAAGCGAGCACAAAATAACACGACGTGTTTTGTTTTGCCCTCTCACCTCAAACGTTCCAGCCTTCAGCAGGCCGACCTGGTCGTGCTCGGGGAGGTCGCGGAAGCCCGGGATCCTTTTGGCGAAGTCGACCACCTCCTGCACGGCGGGGGTGAAGCTCATGGAGAACTCCTCCCAGATCTCCTGGCTCGGCTTGCGGGGGTCCACGTAGGGTGATGTGTTCATGGGACAGACCTGCAAAAACATCAAGACGGGAGGTCAAACTCCAGTTTTCGAGAATTTTTATTAAAATTTAAAGAACGGAGAAGACAAACGACTCACCAGGTGTGTTCTGTTGCTCATGCAGCTGGTTGGCGCGCTGTAACCAGTCGAGGCCGTTTGCGTGTGAAGTTCGTGCTGTCTTTGGCTGTCTTCTGTTGGCTCACAGCCGGGGGCGCTGTGGAGCTGCTGCTGCTCGTAGACTCCTCTCTCCTCCCGGTACGCCGTGTTGCTGACGTGCTGATAACCTCCAACGTCCACATTGTTGTTCCAGCAGCTCCAGCTCTCCTGCTGCCCCTCCATACGGTTGTCGCACCCGGTCTCCAGAGCGCCCGTCCCCGACGAGGGCGAGGCCTGGCTTTGTCTCGGCGACCTCTGCTGGCTGTAGGCGAAGGCATCTTGGTGCTGCCGGCTTACTGTGGTGACGACGGCCTCGTCCTCGCCGCTGTCCGACGCGCAGGAGGAGGCGGAGCTGGAGTTGGTGTCCATGGAAACCACGGACTCTGAGTCCTGGGCGCACTGCGGGGAGGACGGGTTGGAGCAGGACGGGGAATCGGAAGCAGAGGAGGAGGAAGAGGAGGCGGAGGAGCTGGCGTCGCTGCTCATGGCCTCCATGGGAAGCGAGGGGCTCTGCTGGCCGTGCAGCATGCTGTGCAGCTGGCTGTTGTTGCTCATCATGTTGTTCATGGCGTTCTGCATCTCCAGCAGCATCCTCTGCTTTTCCCGCTTTGGGATGCGGCCAAATCGGACAGCTGGGAG
>NW_024620422.1:0-2715 GCF_008729295.1 Plectropomus leopardus | reverse complement strand
GCAGGTGCCTCTCGACCAACGGGGTCGTTGCTTTTAATGTCTGACATTAAAAGAACGAGCAGAGGGGCCTTTGGGGGATAACGCCAGAACAGCAGCAGGTGGTTTGACAAGCACGCAGCAAGAAGTACAGTTGTTACAAGGGCTGCATGTTGATGCACGTCATATCGAGACATGACCATCAATTAACCTCAACACACAAAGTCAAGAATAAAACATGTCATTTTGTCTGAAACAAGCCTGAGGTCTGTGGGTCAGAGGTTCCTGCATGCATAATGTCCCATTTTAACTGTAGGCGGATAATTAGAAGTCAAAGTGTGTGCTTGTAGTTTAGAAACAGCCAAAAAGTATTTCAGAGAATTAAAATATGGACTTTAAACGGTTACACCAAAGGAGGCTGAGTATGTGTTGCAACAGCAGCAAAATTTGTAACTTACAGGGTGTTTATATAAAATGTTAAGAAATGGTAATAGCTTTTGGCACTTTATAAAAGCTGGTAAAACATTCTCCATTACCTTTTACACTTTAAAAACTGAACATGACAGTTATAATCGGCATGTTTTTCCTCACACGCTTCTCTGCACTTGTGCGTGCGGCGGTGTGTGTGTGTCCGTCTTTTCTTTTAAAGTCATGAAAAGTGAATAAGACTCAGCGACTACTTTCCGCTGAAAAACACTTTAAACAGTCGAGCTTTCTGTCTGTTTTTTCTCTAAATGCTGCTGAGAAGTTAGGAAAGTTTTCAGCAATTGTCTTTAGAGATTTGTACAATTGTTGTGGTGTTGTTTGTGGTATTTTGATAAAGGTGAAGACAGTTTTTCTGGCCTCTGTGTTTTCAACAAGTCCTAACTGCTGAGATCCACACTTTTACTTTCCCTCTGCTACTTTTTCCTCACTGCATTCCCTTTGCTCTTCTTTTACCTCTCTCTCTCTCTGTCTTCTCAATTTTTTCTCGCTTTGCTTTCCCTCTCGTTCCCACTCCTGTTTGTCCTGCTCTCCCTCTCTTCCTGTGTCTTTCTCTGAAACGGAAAGATTAAATCCATTCTTCAGTGTCCTCAAACCTCCAACTCAGCTGTTTACTTGCAAAAACACCAATACACTTTGTTCTGTGAGTGTGTGTGTTTGTCTGGTTTTGCATTTTAGTGTGTGTGTCTTACTGTCTGCGTGTGCAAGTCTTAAAGCAACAATCCAAAACTGATTGATATTTTTTTCCATTTATAATACATACATACATACACATAAAAACAGTAGTCCTGTAGTAGTAATGCCAGTTAATTTGAAATAACTAACTGTGATCCTTCAAACTTTTTCGCATTTTCTTTACTTCAATGACTAAAACTTTCCGTGTGTTGATATTTTTAAGGGATTCATAAGGCTTGTTTTTAGCACAATGATTTAACACTTTTTGAAGTTAAAACCTTTGTGTCCCGCTCTCTCCAAACTGAATGTGACTGGTCTCTCATGTTTTGAAGTCTTTTCAGACTCCATGGGGACAAACTAATGTCTAATGTTAAAGTTTCTGTTTCATTCTGCTCTGTTTTTCTTTGGGAGCTATTAAAATTTTATCACTATGACAGAAACAGGGCAGCAGTTAAAGCATGAAGCCATTTATTTTGTAAAGTTGTTTCACTAAATCAAGGTATTAGTGGTTTTCTTTGTACACTGCTCAAGAAAAAAATAAAGGGAACACATAATCATCACAATGAAACTCAAAGTCAATTACGCTTACGGGATATCAACCTGTCCAGTTAGAAAGCAATAATGATCGTGAATCAATTTCACCTGCTGTTATGCAAATGGGACAGACAACAGGTGGAAAAGGGAGGCAATTAGCAAGACAATCCCTATTAAGGAATGGTTTTGCAGGTGGTGGCCACAGACCATTTCCCTCTCCTCATCCTTTCTGGATGATTCTTGGCGAGTTTTGCATTTTTCCTGTGGCCTCGCCACTACTGGTAGCATGAGGCGGTATCTGCAGCCCACAGAAGTTGCTCAGGTAGTGCAGCTCTTCCAGAATGCGCTGTGGAGAAGAGGAGTTTGGAGGAGATACCAGGGAACAGGCCAGCACAACAGGAGAGGTGGAGGGAGCCATAGGAGGAAAACAACCCAGCAGCAGGACCGCTATCTGCTCCTTTGTGCAAAGAGAACAAGGAGGAACACTGCCAGAGTCCTACAAAATGACCTTCAGCAGGCATGTTTTTGCCCAAACTGTCAGAAACAGACTCCATGAGGGTGGCGTGAGGGCCCGACGTCCACAAGTGCGGTCTGTGCTCACAGCCCGGCATCATGCAGCCCGATTGGCATTTGCCAGAGAACACCAGAATTGGCAGATTCGCCATTTGCACCCTGTTCTTTTCACAGATGAGAGCAGTTTCACACTGAGCACATTTAACAGACATGAGAGAGTCTTGAGACGCTATGGAGAACGTTCTGCTGCCTGCAACATCCGCCAGCATAACCGGTTTGGGAGGTGGGTTAGTGATGGTCTGGGGGGGCTGCACAAACCTCCATGTGCTAGCCAGCGATACCCTGACTGCTGTTAAGTACCGGTATGAGATCCACATCCAGTTCCTGGATGACGAAGCCACTAATGCTATTGACTGGCTCATCCGCTCCCCAGACCTGTATCCAATCGAGCACCTCTGGGACATCATGTATCACTGCATTCACTGCCGCCACATCGCACCGCAGACTGTCCAGGAGCTGACTGATGCCCTGATC
>NW_024620421.1:0-1461 GCF_008729295.1 Plectropomus leopardus | reverse complement strand
CTTTAACAGGCGAATAGATAAGTTTCACCTTTAGTTTGGTTCCTCACTGGAAAGTGCTGTCAGTTTGTGATGTACTGAGCATACGACCTGATAAATGACACATGGATCATTCTGCACGAGTTGTGTGAGAGTTTGCAAACACGTATTTCGATACAGTTTTGCTGTTGTAAAACGTGGATATTAATGACTTCAATTTATGAGGAATTTTCTCCCTTTTTGGATTCGTTGTTCCCCGTATTCAACATAACACGGTGTGAGTAGGTGATACATTTTCATTTGTGTGGTGAAGTTGTCCTTTAAGATGTTTTTTTTTTGCACTATGAAAAATGAATGCCGTTGCCAGAGAGCCTGAATTAAGAGCTGCTGTAATTATGCTGCATTAGCTGTGATTTGACAATATTTTACTTACCATGCGAGCCAGAGGCACTCCGAGCTCTGTACTCATACTGTTCAGGCTTTTAAGGACACGCTTCTCCCAGCTGGCCTGTGTGAGAGAGCACACACACACACACGCTCAGAAACATTTGGCTTCAGATATGATGTTTCAAATACCAGACGATACAAAAAAAGGGGCTCTGTAATCGGCAGAAAAAGGAAAACAGTCAGAGAGGCAGAAAAAGAACAAGTGAGGAGTGACGGAGATGAAAAGAGACCGACCTGTGCCTTGCGCATGTAGGCCAGCGGCTCTTTGAGATGCTCTGGAGGAGCGGCGGGATGGCTCGGGGGCAGCTGGCTAGAATAAACAAACACGAGAGCGGGGGCGAGGAGCGTCACAGAACAATAGAAGAAGGGTTAATCAAGAAAACACAAAAAAATCTTTGAGGGATTGAAGCCACTTTGAACACAAACAATATATTTTTTCGAGAATGTAAAACAGACGTACGCTGTCAAACAAAAAGGCAAATAAAATGCTGAGTTCTCCTTCAAAACAGAGTCGCCGTTAGTGCCCCGCACATGAAGCTCAGATGAGTCAGAGCGGCAGACGCAGTAAAACGTCTCATGTCTTCTCCTCAGGAAGCGTGCTCAGGGCATATTGAATGACTCAGGGTCTCAGCGCGTTAAACAACGTTCAGGCTAATCTAAACACCTATAAGAGCACACACAGCTGACTAATGGCCAAAAGAAGGAGGCATTAGTCAAAGTTATATGTCATCCTTTAAAAGCAAAGCATTAAGCGTCTTTCGTTTCAGACGGAGCCTCGAGAGAGCCAGTTAGAGTGCGTGACCCTCAAAGGTAACGGAGCGCGGTTAATGAACACGTTTAAAAGCTGGTTATTGAAGTTCAAAGTGTTACTGCACTTTGGTTCTGATAACGATTACAAAAGAAGTAAACAGGACATAAAACTACATTATTATAGGGTAAGTGTCAGTGTTTAATAACATTTTAAATACATTTTTACCAATCAAATTCTTTGACTTTTTAATGACTCTGAGGCAAATTTTAAAGACCATATTTTCTCTG
>NW_024620420.1:0-2711 GCF_008729295.1 Plectropomus leopardus | reverse complement strand
GTGTCGATGTGTAGTACCTCATTTTCCCTTTGGCCTTGGCTCTTGCCAAATGAGCATTTGAACCTAAAATATTAAGAATCCTGCTCTTGCTTTGCTGTGAACAAGAGATATGAAAGTAGCACAAGAGCAGAAAAGTGACCGCTGGACCTGATCTGAAAATGCCCCAGATGTGGCTTGTGAGTGAAGTACACTAGCAGGTGATAGTGTGTGACGTAGGCTCCTCTGGACCCTCCCCGCCATCTCAGCTGTTACTGTAGCATGCAGGCGGGACTGTAATCACTACTGTACCTGCCTCAAGCCAGTGCCACACAGCACCAGCGGTGATGATGAGCACAGAACCTGTTTGCACGCGTCCAGGAGCCAGTAAAAGAAGAGTATAATGCATCTTTAACGCTCCTCAATTTTGTTTGCCACTGTCCGCGATGTGAGTGTAATAAATCCTGTGGAAGCCTGTTCCCAAAATCCAGAGTTTTACACATTTGTTTTTGAAGTGACATGGATGGTGTTGTGGTGTTCGTTCAGGGTTCATACAGTAGCTCCCTGTGCCCTCTCTTTGTTATCTCTCAATGCCATTTTTGTCACCAACCATATCCACCATAGACTGTGTATAAAGGTGGACAACGTGACAGTTTCCCCAAAGTGAAGCTTTTAACTTTTGATCGCCCCCTGGTGTCTGACTGCAGTATAGACCATAATGCTCGCTCCTTTATGTTAGCTAATGGGCCAAATTAAAAACTACACACTAAATGAATTTTTCCCAAAGATGGTTTCTGTCACTGAAGGTAGTTCTTATCAGCCTGATCTTTGTTCAGGTGATCGTTTTTATGATAAGTTCGGTTTTAATGATTTATTCAGTTATACAAAAAGGGGATTTCCGCCATGATTGACAGCTGTGATAGCCAATCCGTGCGCTCGCATTCAATGGTGCTGCTCGTGATTGGTCGGATGGGGGTTTTTTGCAGAAACTCCCACTCAGCAGATATCGCTACTGAGCAGTGTTGCCAGATGTACAATAATTAACATATTTGTATGATTAATTTGCCCTCTGTACACTGTATGATCAATAATTCCAAAATTGCCGTAATGTACGATAATTTGACCATTGTCAAAAAGTTATTTAAATACTTGTTTACTAAGGTTATAAATTTATCCAATTTGTTTTCATGATTGTGACTGGTATAAGATCGTTTTTCTCGGTGTGTCTGGCGGCTCAGTGGATAGAGCGGCACCCCATATACAGAGGTTGTATCCTCATTGCAGCGGCCACGGGTTCGATTCCGGCCTCGACCCTTTGCTGTATGTCACCCCCTCTCTCTCTCTCTCCCCCTTTCATGCTTAACCTGTCCTGTCCATTAAAGGCAATAAACCCCCCCCCCAAAAAAAAATCTTTAAAAAAAAGATAATTTTTTCTCAAAATCTGATAATTTTGAGCCTCTGGCATGATAGTTTAACGTTTCCAATCTGGCAACAGTACGACTTTACAGACTCTGGCTCCGAATTACATCACCATCGCAAGATGGCAACGGCCGTATCCGGGATATTTTAGCTTCACTTAAGCATAGTGGGGGTAAGTGGGGGCGCGTCATCCATCTCTGTATACAGTCTATGATATCAGCTCAGAAATATAAAAATCAGGCAGAAACATTTCAAAGCTCCGAACCTCAGGAATGAGAGGTCGTTTAGACCTAGAAGTGCACTGACAGATGTAGCGTTTATTACCCATCTGATGGGGATATGATTCTGAGCGTTATTTAGGATTGTTGAGTGATTTTATGATGTAGTTGTTACAAAAACGCTATATAATGTAAGGAAGGAACACTTCCAGGACTAGGAGTCACTAGAGTGATCATGCCAGCATGTTTCCTCATACGCCATGCATTTATCAGCTGCTGCTGTCCGTCATGTGTTTGGCAGGACATCATTTGGAAAAGGCAGAATTAGAGTTGAGTGACTTATATTGAGGGCTTCCATGTGTAAATACAGACAAAATAATCAAAGGACAGAAACCTAAAATTATTTAAAGTTTCAGTACATTAATTTCTTCATTCAAAGCCTTGCGTACACCTTTGAACTTCTCAGAAAAAAAGACTATCTTACTTTGTTATTAAAGGTTTTATGAAGTAAAGTAACATTGAAACATTTTATCAAGTAGCAATTTAACAGCCCCCCCTTTTTTCCCAATATTTTCAGCTATTCAGTTTGAGTCTTGAAACTATCTGAAAGCACTTGGGCACGACAGCGCTGCATTTCTCAAAATGACTTTTAAATGCTACTTTAATGGAAATGTACAACTAAATTTTTTTAATCAGATTAAATCACATGGTTGCTGCCAGCTAACATAGGATGCATATATTGTTACGTTTTAAAGACATACCCTTGTATCTTGTAATTTAATATTTGTTAAAAATCTCAAATTCAGTATTTTCTTTCAAACGGAAGATGGACCAGGAGACTTCTGTTCTTATCTGCCATATACAGTAGCTTTTATTGTTGTTGTTTCAAAACTTTTGAAGCGACGATTTAAAAGATTTGAATACTGCCTGTGAGAGAATGATGCATTGATTAGAAATTTGTGTGCACTGTCATTTTACAATTGTAATGAAATAAACTGCCCTTATGCTGTTGTATGGATAGCACTGTTTTTTCTCTCAGAGATACCAGTTGTTTGTCTTTCTGTCTTTGTCTAGATATTAAAAAAAGCAATCACTAAA
>NW_024620419.1:0-1319 GCF_008729295.1 Plectropomus leopardus | reverse complement strand
GAAATCAGGGGCTCCAAGGGGTTAAGTTCACTGAGGAGTTAATGAAAAATAAAATATCTTTGTATCCGTTCAAGTGCTCGACTGTATTCATTCCAGAAACCATCCAGCAGCGGCGGCGGCGACGGCGGCGGCGGTTCTATTTCAGAGGGATGACGAACGTGTTCACTGATGAATGAACTTGTATCTTATTACTCGTCTTTTCTGTGAGGCTGAACAGAGTGATGCAACAGCAGCACACACAGCGGCAACTCGCCTCATAATGATTTGATACAAAGAGCACACAGACGCTTCCTTCCTCTGCTGGTAGATGATGATGGTGTGTGTGTGTGTGTGTGTGTGTGTGTGTGTGTGTGTGTGTGTGTGTGTGTGTGTGTGTGTGTGGCGTTTGTAAGTGTGTGTGTGTGTGTGTGTGTGTGTGTGTGTGTGGTGGTGTGTGTGTGTGTGTTATTACTGCGCTCACACTGATGCTGCCTTTTCTACATTTCACACTTGTTTTGAGAGGGATAACCTTGGAAATGTTTCAGAGCCTTAAATCAGTAAATCCTCTGAGCTGACAGATGACAGCGCTGATGATTTTTCCAGCTCCTGCGGCTGGTTCCAGGTCATCTCGGCACACCGTCCACAGAGACCTGAAACCAGCTCCGCGGGGTTTAATGATTAATAATTAATTACTCACAATCAAACACATGTCTGCAGCACTTGTTCCAAACTTATTCCTTTTTTTTTTGGATGCCCTTATGTTTTTCCTGACAGCTGCAAAACAACAGCGTCAAACTCCTGGATCTGCGCCGCGAGCACACAAACTGTTTCAGTATCATCAGTTTGACCGAGGAGGAAACGGCGCCGAGGCGAGCGGAGCAACACGGCACTAGAAGGGCGCAATCGAGAAATGCATGATATTGTTTTTTGCAGATATACGATATTTTCTGCATCATTTTTTATTGCCGATTCCAATATATGCACATATTTTCCACCTAACTGCAGAGAACATCCGGCGTCTCCTGAAGTGACATGAACATATTACATCTATCAGAGTTTCAAAAACATTTATTTATTTATATGTGGCAAGCCGCAAATACATTTTTGGGAGCCGGACTGTTCATTAGGAGTGTTATTGTAATATAGTACTTATATATAAAATTCGGCTATTTATGGCACACACAGGTGCAGCCAAACATCCGGTGCAATGAAAGTAAAACTTAACCATTTATTCTGCAGCGTCTGAAACTGTACTTTCACTTACAAACATCTTCAAACATCCTGTCCTTCACCGCTGTGATCTGATCAGCTGTGATCTGATCAGCTGTGATCTGATCAGC
>NW_024620418.1:0-2299 GCF_008729295.1 Plectropomus leopardus | reverse complement strand
TATATATTTACTTATAGAACTCATATTTACTGTTTACATAAGATGAAGCATTTTGATATGAAAACTTGCCTTTTTAATTAACCAGTTATTATAAATGCATGTCTGCCATTTGTAACAAATCAAATAGCTTGAAAACCGTTTAAAAATACAGTGAATTATGATGGTATAAATCACTCAGAGGCCTGCCTGCGCCGTTACGGGTTACGTCAGGTCTACGTCAGGTCTACGTAGCCCCGCTATAGCCCCGCCCACTACACTAGCGTCATCTGAGACTTCAGCGTTGATTGGCTAATATTTCAGGGCGGAGAAGGTGATTGGCTGACTCTCTGTGGCGCTGCGGAAACTAGCTGTGAACTTTAGCTCTTCGGCAACAAGGATATTCTGTAACTTGTGAAGAGGAATGAAGTGGATTTCTTACTGAATCACGGGTTTGAAACCCTACATTTTTAAGAGGAATTGGAGTTGAAGCGCCTGGCTGCCCACCAACCTAAAGGATACTGTCCTTACTCAAACTGCTGGTGAAACAAATCGTCGATTTAACGGCTTTCCGAAGAAAAAGTGGCTAACGGTTAGCATCGAAGAGAGGGCTCTCTTCTGTTTTCGGTATTTTTAGGAGACAGCAGCTGGTCGAGTTTGGACGATTTAAAACGTCTTTTGAGAGGAGCTGTCAGACTGTACGAAGTGTACATGGAGGAGATAGCCAAACAGGTCAAGGAGACATCATTTCACGCTATACAGGCAGAGGAGGCAACTGCTTTGGTGAGTAAAAGCAGATTTAATTTCGCTGAGGCTTTTGTTTTTACTGGATGGATTGATTTAGATGGTGAGCAGTGTCAGTTTGTGATTATTTGAGAGGTTGTTGTCGGTGGATCTGCATCTCTACACAAAGACGTCTGTATGCTTTGTTTTTGTCCTCAGTGGCGTTGAGCTTTTTTGCTTTTATTGTCATGTCGGGTTTTTATTTTGAGCTTAATTGTGTTGGTTTATGATGATGGAATATTGCATTTTTAATTAAGGCTTGCGACAGTAGTGAGGTAACTTGTGTAATCTCAGTCGCTTTCTCTCTCTCTCCCTCAATGTATGTGTGCAATATGTGCTAGAAACATGCCACTTTTTCCTTATGAGCATTTCGTGGAGCCATGCACGACCCCTTGTATGTATATGTTAAATATGATATGATTTTAAACACATTAGTATCGAGCGTATTGTATTTTTCCTTGTATTTACGGTACCCGTTAAAGTGGTTGGTGCCCCAACATTTTTTTTTTACATACAGAAACGCCACTGTTGAAACCTAAAATGTGCTAAATTCTGAGAAACATCCTAAATGTGCTAAAATTCTAGAAAGGTCCTAAAATCCTTGAAATGTCCTTAAATCCTTGAAATGTGTTGGAATACT
Source organism: Plectropomus leopardus (assembly GCF_008729295.1). Taxonomy (NCBI): domain Eukaryota; kingdom Metazoa; phylum Chordata; class Actinopteri; order Perciformes; family Serranidae; genus Plectropomus; species Plectropomus leopardus. Next base: position 900 of record NW_024620418.1, on the reverse strand, counting down.
AGAAATGCCCCGAGATCCTAGAAACATGCTAAAATCCTGGAAACATGCTAAAAACCTGGAAACATGCTAAAATCCTGGAAATATCTTAAAATCCTAGAAAATCCTGCAAATGTCTAAAATCTTTAAAATGTCTTTAAATCCTTGAAATGTCCTAAAATCCTAGAAATATCCTACTCTAGATTAGGGAAGATGGAGGCGAAGGAGAGAAATGAGAGAGCTGAGAGTAAAATGCCATGAAGCAGAGGAAGATAAGTTGAGGGGGAATAAAGAAAAAAGGAGGGAAAAAGGGAAAACATACAAGCTTTAATTGAGAAAGGAAGGAGTAAAGGAGGAGTGAAGTAAGAGGAGAGAAGATAGGAGGAGCAATTTTCAGAAAACAGGGAACGGAGAGGAAAAATGGAAGAATAAGAGGTGAAGGAGAGGATGAAGACTGCAGAGAGGAGAAGTGGAGGAGGTTAGGTGAAAAAGAAAGCAGAAGGAAAAGAAGAAAAGGGAGAAAACACAGGAGCAGGAGGAGGAGGTGGGGGAGGATTTATGTGTTTTTGGAGCTGTCATGTCTGAAGGACAGACCTCGGGCGAGTCAGCACACCTGCTACACCTCCACTCTCTCTTTCTATCTCTCTCTATCTGCCTCCGTCCGTCATAAATCCCCACGCAAACATGTTTACATCTCTTTATCGTTCCTTTGTTCTTCTTCTCTGCCTCTTTTGTGCACTGTTCTCATTACAAGTCCTCCAAACTGAATGACAAAATCACTGCCTTTTAAAACATGACCCAGAGGAGTCTTTTCTGATTCTCACGCACAAAAACTACAGATAGTCAAATTATGGTTCAGGCTGAGGAAAGGACTACTTGGTTAAACCTTTTTCATCACAGTTAACTGACACAAACGCTGACAGT
>NW_024620417.1:0-1939 GCF_008729295.1 Plectropomus leopardus | reverse complement strand
ATACATAGCTTATTTTTGTAAAAAAAAAACCAACTTGTTTTTACTTTTTTGTGTGCCATGCCTTCTTCAGTTGATGTTGCCTGATCCCTTTTTTAAATATAAATTAACTTTGCTGAATTTTCAAATGGTTTAAGGATTTAAGAACATCCAAATTTTGAAGTAAGTAACTAAAATGCTTAGGGGGAATGTAGAAATATAGTGGCGTTATACTATCCCGTGCACTTTATTTAGGACATGTAGTGGAGTAAAAGTAAAAGTTGGCATAATATGTAAACTTCAACGAAAAATACATCAACCCGCTGCCAGAAAGCACTGTTCAACGTGGTTCTAATATATTTACGTTACACTGTTTACATTCTCACCTGCTCTAACGCTAGGCATCAAAAGAAGCTCTATCGAGAAATCGATCGGCAACCTGCACGGCGAGCCGGTTATCGCTGTGCTCGGTCTCGATTTGTCTGGCCTTGACAGGCTGCTGCGTTTTTTTCTTTAAGGAACTGAGTGCAGTTAGTCAGTTGTCAACAGGCTGAGCGACTAAACGAGTCGTTGATACAACTTGGTACGTGGAACTGATAACACTAACGACACCGTGTTGAGAAAAGCTCGAGGTCCGTGAGGTTCGGGTTCGTTCGGTGTAACGTTATCCAGAGAGAAATGAAGTCGCGCGGACACGGTAAGCTATCTTTGACTCTTTTTTAAAATAACAATGTGCGAGTTTGATGAGATGAAGTCGGCCAGCACAAGCTTTAAAACTCATTCGTGACTCAGTTTGTAACGAGCTAGTTTTTCCAGAACCGTCTGTAGACTTTAATATGAAGTCATATTTAATGGATTAAAGGCAGAACACGTCTGTCAGTCAGCGCTGCTAGCTTATCTCACCTGCATCACGACTGCTGTTAGTCTTTGTTAGGTTTGCTTTCAAAGCGTGACAAGTCTCTATTTAGATCACATTAGCATGTATGTTAGCCGATAGTTAACCACTTCCAACAACACCCACGTGTTAAATTTGACTGGAAATGTTTTTATTGTTTGCCTACCATATGGTTAGTCTACAAACATTACACACAGAGGCTACCAGTGTCTCGACTCACTCACTAAGAGGCAGAAACACCCTCTTCATATTGTCGGTCTTTGTGTTTGTAACCCACATCTGTAATGATTCGGCCTTTCTCTTGTTATTAATGTGTTTCTCAGAAGCCCCCTGAGCATCATGGACATGTGAAACTCGACTCTGCAGCAGGCAGATGCAAGTCCCAGGCTGGATTGAATGGCACTGAGGATACAAGGTAAGCACTTTGCCAGTAAATTTGAACTCATTATTGATCCGTTTCCTGAGCTTCAAATGACCTTAGTGAGGGTAAAGTCTAACTCGACAGAGAGAGAAGAGAAAGAAGAGTGAGAGAAAGAACAAATACAGCTCCTGAGAGTGAAGATCAGAGCAGGAATGCACACAAATGAGTGTACACAAATGGTTTCAGGGATCAAATGAAACCTCAGTGATATACCGAGTATTTCTTTTTTAAACTGTATTTTTGTCTCTTTTTTTTAAAGAAATAAAGTAAAATGATACATTACAATCAGCTCTGACAAATATTGACGCCCACCCACACACACATATGTATAGTATCTAAACAGCAGAAAATAATAACAGATTGGGAGAAAAAGAGGGAGAGAAAGGCCTTAGTACACATTCATATATAGGATACATTGGATCACAACAATATTACATAATCTTTAATTTCTGCTGTCCCTACTCGACCATATTATTTACCAAGAGCATATTCAAAAAAGATTTTACCTTTGGAAAATGCGATAGTTCAACGCATGTAGCAACATTCTTTTAGTACTGGTGACCTGTATATCCCTCCATAAATAATAAGTATAAATAAAAATAAAGAAATAATTTTTTTAAAAAAGTAAACAAAAAACAAACAGAGAT
>NW_024620416.1:0-1259 GCF_008729295.1 Plectropomus leopardus | reverse complement strand
TTCAATGATTTGCAGCAACATTGATTGTGACAGTGCAACTCGTGGAAACAGAATGTGTTTTCTCCTTATGTCAAATTTGGTAAAAAAACGATGTCATCAGCTGGAAAATAGAAAAAATGACAAATTTTAAAGCAAAAGCCCAGAATGACACCCAGAAATAATACAATGTATGCTTTTATGCTTTGATGTGGGATCAAAAACTGCGGTTTGAATGGATTTCACATTAAAATTTTGTTTGCAGTGTATTTTGACTTTTTGCAGGAGCTGAGCTGAAAATTTCAAGATTAAACAAAAACACTCAATCTTGCCCAAATGTATGCCACATGCATCCCCCGTCTCACCCTGGCTTCATAAAGACTCGTCCAAAGTGGATCTGAGCATGAAGGTCAATATCCAGCACCTGCTTTAGGTAGTCCTGATAACACACACAAAAACAGACAGACGGAGATCTCTATCACTGTAAAGCTGAATCAGCTGTGAGACAACAACTTTCAGATGTCGTGAGAGCAGAAAAATAAATAAACAGGAGGCAAACAAATAAACTGTGAAAAAGCCTGATGGGAATTTGGCTGCTTCTTTGTTAAAGATCGGAAGTGATCATGTCAGTGAGTTATTTAGTAAGTTAGAGGAGTGTCATAGCTTACCTTTTCTCCCATGGACACACCCCCTGAGGTGATGATGACATCGGCGCGACTGATTCCCTCGTGGAGAGCTGACAGCAAGTCATCAGGGCTGCAAACACAAGCACGACACATTAGTTCACTTCTTCATGGAGACCTGCACGGCCTGTGAAAGCAGCTGTGTGTTACATTATGTGGCTGTGAAGGATTTAAGTCTGAGAAAATAACCCTGCTGATGTCACAATGGGCTAATATTGATTTTTGTATCACTGTAACCAAAAGCTGATGAATGAAATTGTCCACACATTATCGCCCTTTGCAGATACAAAGTACTTATGCATAGTAAAACATATGGTTTTAAAACTGTATGCTACCACATTTTTTGTGTGAATTGGTTTTGTGTTTTTTTTTTGTCAAAAGGATTGAAAGCAAACTGTGCAAAGTTTGTGTCCTCAAACAAAAATGTCAGCAGTGTATGGGCAGTGTTTTGTGTAAGTCTGAAATGCTCCTACTGATACTGCTCTGGCTGATTTTAAATTCAACCATTGTTTTTATATTTTATATTATATTATTACTTTATTTTTGTTTATTTTGCAACTGTTATTGCTTGTTGTTTTATATTTTTTGTTTTCTGTTGTT
>NW_024620415.1:0-4521 GCF_008729295.1 Plectropomus leopardus | reverse complement strand
ATGCCGACATCCTTTATCTGGTCACTGCACTGGTTTTGTCGCAATAATTAATTCACAGTTTTACTGGTCTAACAGACAGTACTTGTTTACATTACATTCAAATGAAAGGATGCAGCACAACCTTTAAGAAAATCCTTCCCGGGTAAATTTAGGCATTAAATTACTGAAAAACTGTTATTAATAGAAGCTGTGAAGTTTGCCGTGACATCGAGCAAAGATAAAAGGAGCCTGAAGACCTTGATGAGCTGAAAGGAAGGAGGCTACCTGTTCAACATGCACTCCACTGATACTCATTTGCCATTAATCACCATAGCAACACAGTATGCAGCCAGCATCAGACAGATACATGTCTGCAGGTTCGTAATGCAAAGGACCACACAGAGGCTTCATTATAGACTGAAGATCAAATGTGTAGGATTTCGCCACTACTTCAAATCTGTGGAAATGGATTTGACACGAGATTATATGGCTTTTACAAAAATGTAAGGACTGTCCCAGACAATATCCTCAAGATCTTCCTCATGCGCTTATTTGGTTCAACTTCTCAGACTGTAGTCTCTATGGACAATCCTTTTTTGGAACAAAGCAGGATGAAAGAGTAAACATCAAAAGCAGCAGTGAGGACGAAGCTAATGAAGCAAGGAGAGGGAACGTAGCTCACAGGGGGAAGGAGGTGCCATTCGCTGTTATGATAATATTTTGGGGGGGAAATTGCCACACAGGTGCAGACAAAAAACGTGGTGATCTGGTTGAAAAAATTGGGAAAAAAAAGTGACCTTCAGTGTGTGCATGCTGTCTCAACCGCTGACACTAAACAGCAATAGCCAGCAGACCCCTGATGACACAAATAGTTATATACCTGAAACAAAATATGAGATTACTATAACATGACAGAATGTGTATTCTGTTGTTGCCCCAGCTTCGTCTCCCACTTGACTTGCCGTGATCCAACTGTTACATAAGTCTTTAATCCAGCTGTGCTACTTCTCCTCTCCCATCCCTCTCCTCTCTCCTTTTCTCCTGCCACCGTAATCTGAATTAAAAAAAAAAAAAACACCCTTTCTCATTTTGTCTGCTTTTAACACCGACAACATCCTGGCTTGAAACTGCCTTATTATGAAACCCGTGTCCAGGGCACGCTGCAGGAAACAAAATAATTCTTCAAGCCAGCACGCCGATGCATGGCTGTTTTCTCTGATACACACACGGGCCAGCGGGCAAAGCTTTGCCCAAACACAAATCCTGTGTGTTTTTGTCACCTACAGCCTCTGTCTCTCCGCCAGGGCCCCGGCTCTGAGGGGGGGCAGCAGCCAGGAATAGACTGCCCTTAACCGTTTGTAGCAGCTAATGTGGCGAACAGTAATCTAGCAGGTTGTGTTCTGCCTTTCAACACCAGCCAAGGGACTGCAGGAGCTGTAAAGTTGCGAGAAACCTTTCTAAAGCCCTTCAGCACTCCGGGACTCTGCTGGTGCTCATTTGATCAAAGGGAGACATGGTTGGCCTTTCTCTTTTATCTGCTGAGGTTGCGAGAGGTCCCTGCAAGAATAACAGTCGTATATTCATAGATAAGATGGAAAGGAGGGGGAGGACAGAGGGGGGACAAGGGTAAATCAATCTGCGGACAGGGGAAAGCACCCGCGGACATAAATCAAAAATGTTACCAGCTGTTTTGTGAAAGTGAAAAGGTAAACTGTAAAAATAAGAGAACATATTCAAGCCTTTTTTAAGATATCATGCATAATTAAAGGGACAGTTCACATAAAAAAATGTAGAAATGCATATTTTCCTCTTACCTTTAGTGCTATTCATCAATCTGGATTGTTTTGGTGTGAGTTGCTGAGTGTTGGAGAATATGCCATAAAGATTACTGCCTTCTTTCTAATATAATGGAACTAGCTAGCATTCGGCTGGTGGAGATAAAGCGACAAAAAAAAAATAAAAATACATTGGAAAAACTGCAATGTCTCTTTACAAAAATCATGACCTGGTTAATCAAGGTAATCCACAAATGTTGTTGTGCACATCTTCACGTAGGAACTATTTTCTTTCCACCAAACTACACCCATCAACTGTATCACAGTGCAGAAGGACACATCTACTCATGAATGAGAGGTTCGTGCTCATGATAGTGCGAGATGTAAACATTAGTTGCAGAGCTCACCACACACTCATTTATTTTGGCTTTCTGCCACGGCAATGGGGATTATTAATTTCATATACTGCAAAAAGAAAATGTCTACTACTAATGCCCAGGCTGCCTTAAAATTTTAAGTTAAGTAAGTGAATTTGAGAAGACAAGTTGAGTAATGATTTACTTTGTTTTCACAAAGTCAGTCTACTTAAAAAGTTAAGGCAGTATGAACGCTAACTGTTTTAAGGTAAAACAAATTGGTCTTTGTACAGTGTATTTTTGCAGCTGGACAGTTAATTTGGAGCACCGTTGGCATATATATGCTGTTCAGTTATCAGAGCTCCACACATTGGAGTGCACTCTGGGCACAGATGGAGCAGAACACCTGGCGCAGTGAAAGTGAAACTTAGCTGTTCTTTCATTCATACAAAAATAAAATGTCCTATTCTTTAGAAAAACAGTGCTCTCATTTTAGTGTCATCAAGCATTTATCCAACTTAGTTTAGATGAACCCCGCTGCCTTCCCATGGAAACTACACATCCTGTTGTCAAGCACTTTTTCTAAAAGTTTGCTTTCATTCACCTCTGCAGCAGCTGTTCCTCTAATCTAATCCATGGATCTGATTTGATCTGATCTGATCAATTCAACCACAAAGTCAATGACTGATCAATTCTCCATCCCGCAACTCAAACTTCAACTTTAAAAGTCTGCTAAGTAAAAAAAAAATCATGAAAAGTTCCACATGCGCTACATTAACAGACCTGCTAAAACCTCTGTATTAAGAGAGGGGACACAAAATGAACATGAACACATTTTTAATTCTGTGGGAAACATTAATGTCGTCCTCCTCGGCTGAGCTGTAACGTTTTCTACATGAAACTGCTCACAAGATCTGTGGATTATCTTGAGTAACCAGGTACTGATTTCTGGAAAGAGACATTGCTGTTGAGTCTTTAAAGTTACTTTTTTGTTGCCCTTTAAGCACCACAAGCCCAGTGCCATCTCATTCCAATATGTGCAAAAGACGGCAGACATCTCTACAGAAACAGTCAGTGAGTTACACCAAAAAAATATAAACTGATAATTAGCACCACAGGTGAGAGGAAAAATGTCATTTTTAATTTTTGGGTGAACTGTCCCTTTAATATGACCACCCCCACACACATGAAGGCATCCTATTTATCCGGATCATGACCTCATACAGTTATCATGCTTAATGCCAGTCGGAGGCATCACGCCATCGCTATTATTATTACTAGACGATAAAAAGGCACCATGGAGCAGAAAGTGTAGACAGTGAGCACGCACATGAACATGCACTGACCCAACACACACACACACACACACACACACACACACACAAAGGATCTAATCAAACCACAGAAGGTCATTTTACAGATTAATCTCATTAGAAATAAACTGTCTTCCTGCTATGTCCTGGCGCAGGACCCACACACACGCCTGCATGTGTATTTCTATCTCTGTGAGGACTAGGGATGATCAAAGTATATGCAAAATGTTGCTGTGAGCTTTAATTAAGGAAAAAGCACATTTGGTCTGTCTGAAATAAGCAAAGTCTTTATGTTTTTTTCAAATTACAATAAATCGATTAATTTTACCAATAATCGATTAAGGAAAGTGCTTAAAATTTACAATCCTTGTGAGGACCCTTATTGACATAAATCATTCTCTGTTCGATTACCCTGACCTAAAACATGACAACTAAATCCCCAACCCCAACCAAACCCTAATCCCAACCTTCACTTTAAAACCAAGTCTTAACCCTCAAACAGGCCTCTGAAAAACTGTGGTCCTCACTTTCCTAAAATGTTCTCACTCATTTGGTTAAAATGCAATTTGGTCCTCACTATATATCAAGTATAAGACCACACACAAACACACACACACACACACACACACACACACAGCATATATCTTATTGCATGTAGGCTTAGCCATTCTTCTATGCCAACAGAGTGGAAAAAAGTTAAACAGATTTAGGTTATTACGCAACAAAATGTCCCATTTAAACTTCACGCACTGCAAAACACCATGACACCATATTTTTCTTCACACAAAACTATTTACTGAACTGTACAGGCTCAATACACCAGCAATTTTTCTCAAGTCAGAAAACAGGCTTATAAGCAGGACAGAATGCACAGCCTTCAGAAAATTACATTTCTCTCTCATTATAAAGTGCTGCACTGGATAGATCTGAATAAGCGTCTGCAGTTACTAATAAAGTGAAGCAGGCCAAACACTTCACAGTGACAGCTGGTGCACCAGTGGTCAAAATGAAGGTTTAAAGAACCAGTGTGTAAGATTTAGGGTGATTTTTTGCCAGAAATTGAATATAGTGTAATTAGTATGTTTTCTTTAGTTTATA
>NW_024620414.1:0-3189 GCF_008729295.1 Plectropomus leopardus | reverse complement strand
TTTAGATGACACCTCAGTATTTACCTTTTCAGGACTGTTAGCTCCTGCTTCTCATTCATGGCCTCGCTGTGTTTCTCCAGCAGAGCCACGAAGAAGCCGTGTGTGCGGGTCTTTGCAGTGCTGGCACGCAGACACTGAGTGAGCGGCTCCAGGCCTCGTTCAGGCCACTGAGGCAGCAGATGAACCAACCTGCAGGAGAAAACACAAACACATTCAGGGACCAGCTCCATCTCCAATGATTTATGAAGCCAGAAACTGAGAGCTGGTTTCATATCTTCCATTTTCATTCTAAATCATACAAACGGCAGAGTAGAGTCAAGAAAAAAATAAAACCAAAGGCAGGATGCAAATGTGTACACGATCCAGAATATACAAGAAAACACTGGGAAAGACACATGATCAAATATATGCAGGTACAACAACATCACTAAGTTTGTCCTGAGCTGGTGAGGGTGGACGGTTGCTACCTGAAGCCCGGGTTCTGCTGCAGACAGGCCGTGACGACTTCCTCGTTCTCCTGGCTGTGGATGGAGCAGGTGGAGTAGACCAGGCGCTTAAGGCGAGGGAACTTGAGGCCGTGGTTCAGGCACCGCAGCTGAAAGGAGGCCAAGGAGGCCAGACGAGCCTGAACCTTCTCCTGGTCAGCAGAGGACGCATCATCCCGGAGGCACACCATACCTGGACCACACACACACGCACACACACATTATAGCAAATAATTTTCTAATTTGTTTGTATAGAAGCACTCTAGTATTCTGGTTTGTGGTGATAATTGAATTTATAAAGGATCCTGTTGACCTGTTTCAGCATGTAAACTGCATATAAAGGGTTAATGCAGACAAATCCTACATTATATTCAGGCTGTGAGAAAGATTAAATTATGCCAGCATGTCGACAGGTTACTGATCAGCTTCTTCTTTGTACATCTGCTTCTATTATTCAAATGACGAAATCGGAGAATAACAAACCACCAATATGATGCAGCTGATGACAATAATATTTCTGAGAAAGTGAAAAGTCCAACAAAGTATTCTGCAGTAAAATGTCCCCCTGTGACTAATACATGACACACAAAACATGTTTACCATTACTCAATTTTAAATATTGATGCAAATTTATGCAGAATTATGCAGAATTATTCAGTTGTAGCTGTCACGATGGAGCCCATTTACCTACTTAAGATACAGTCAGCTTTGGATTTGGTTTTTGTTGTTTTTTGTGAAGTATTTAATAATTCTACATCTTTGAGCTTCAAACAGTTATTTCAGTCAAACCACTTGAAAGGTTTACAGGGGAAATGTCTCTGGCAACCCACTGACAGAATGGCCTACTCTACATTTAACTAAATTTATGCAGATTATCGTCGATTCTGATCGATATTTGTACCTGACAGAATGACCTACCCAGAATGACCTACATTTACACAGGCAGAAGTCCATTCTCACAGATATCTGTACCTGGCAAATTGACCTATTCTACATTTATATAGGTAATACTGTACTGTATACTATAATCTGACAGATATTTGTACTTAACAGAAGGACCTACTTTACATTAAATATATTTATGCAGGTCTAACTCCATCATAAATAGGGATGGGTATCATTAGGATTTTATCAATATCGATACCGTTACTGCTTACTGATAGCAATATTCATCGATACTCTTATTGATACTGCTCTCTATAATTTGGTGCAGAAAATAGAGACATGATATGTAAAGCTGTGAAAAAAAAAAATATTTTGTTCTGCCACAAACTGGGCAACTCATTGAATTGTGACTTCTCATGTAACACTGGCTATTAAAATTTCCAAACTACTTCCACAAACTGACACGACCTGCACGGTTTCTCTTGTCCTGTATGACAGATCATGGAGCTTTTTCTTTGACTGACCATACTTTTCACAAGCCAAGAGAACTGCGAGGTCTCTCTACAGTATAACTTCTCATGTGTGGGTGCCTGGTGGCTCAGTGGATGGAGCGGCACGCCATATACAGAGGCTGTATCCTCGCCGCAGCAGCCACAGGTTCAATTCCAGCCTCAGCCCTTTGCTGCATGTCAGCCCCGCTCTCTCTCCCCCTTTCACGCTCACACTGTCCTGTCCACTAAAGGCAATAAAAGCCCAAAAAAATAATCTTAAATGTATATATATGAAACTTCTCATGGAAAAAAAACTATTCAACTATTGTCCTAGTTAATTAACGTTTATATGAAACTACAGTCACATGTTCCACAGGCTCACTGGGATGTCAAGGACTCAAGAGCTATACCTGTAAAGACAGCTGACAGGTGAACAGAAACCTGGAAAACACGCAGGGATAGCTGGCTACTGTACCTGAGCCACTGCAGGATGGATCCAGCAGGATATACTCAACATCTTTAAACTGCGGGCTGTCAGGGTCCACCTTCAGGAAGTCCTGGTTTGCCAGCTGTTGACAGGTGACCCCGGCTCGGAGCAGGAGAGTCGACATGGTGGACAGACGCTTGGCATCCAAATCAAAGGCAAACAGCTTGCCCTTGTTCTTCATGACGGCTGCCAGGTGGCTGGTTTTGTTCCCAGGGGCGGCACAGGCGTCGATGACATGGCTGCCAGGTGGGGGGTTGAGGAGGTACGCGGGGAGGCAGCTGGCTTTGTCCTGCAGGATGATGTGGCCAGCCTTGTACAGGAAGTGGTCATGGAAGTCAGTTTTAGGAGAGAAGACCAGCAGCTCTGGCAGATGCAGGTCCATCACAAAGTCTTTCTCCTTCAGGGTGACGTCATCCAGCCTGCATGCCTGTCCCTGGTAGGAGAAGCCGTCCCTCTTCAGATAGTCCACAGCGTCCTCCACGGTGGTCTTCAGGGTGTTCACACGAACATACCTGGACAGCAGTGGAATGAAAATAAGTACATGTACTCAAGTTCTGTACTAGTGCTTTACTTGAGTATTTTATTTTCTATACTTTTACTCCACTACATTTCAGAGGTAAATATTGTACTTTTTAGTACACTACATTTATCTGACAGTTTTAGTTACTTCATAAATTAAGATTTTGGCATTATATATGTAACATTTGTAATCCATTAAATTACAAAACAGTTTATACAAATACAGCTGCAACAGTTGGTCAATTAATCACAGCTGAGTCACAGAAAATTAATTGCCAACTATTTTATCTTTTTTATTCTTTTTTTTTTTTTGAATAATTCT
>NW_024620413.1:0-1504 GCF_008729295.1 Plectropomus leopardus | reverse complement strand
ATATCATATTATACACTTTAACATAATATTTAAAAAACATGCAGCTGCAGCCGGTGGCGCCTGAAGCCGTCAGGAGCCTGCGTAACCCCGCGCATGCGCAGAGCGGCTCGATTTAGCAGCTGTATTTCCTGCTTGCTGTTTCCACTCGAAGCGATGGCAGAAGTGAAAGCTTCCCTGGTTTGTGGCGGTACGTTCACTTTTTAATTCCTGTACATTTAACATTACACCGTACACGTTACCCCAGCGCGTGATAAGGCGACCCTCAAAGCTCCTGCTGGTGAAACTGTGGGAGGAAACTGATGCTGAGTTAGCTGGGACGAGCTTTAGCTGGTGATGCTTCAGTCATGAGGTTTCAGGCTGGAGGGCTTGGAGACTGCACAGCTCCTCTTCACGTTAACATAACATGTACTTTTCTGTTTTAATGTTGCAGTTGTAGCGGCTTTCCTGTGTTCAGCGGTGCTTGCATTTGTCGAAGATCTAGATGACACGTAAGTGATGCTCTTCTGCCTCAGTGTTTCACCTTCCTGCTGTTTCTGCTGTGACATTATAACGTGCTGCTGCATGCAATGCAACTTCCGACTTTGTGTGGGTGCAAATTAGAGTTTAGGTCAATTTACTTGCTATTTAGGCTTTTTTTCCCAACATGTGCATGTTTATTTTGGTGCAATTTTACCATATTTTTAAGAGTTTGTGACATTTTCAAAGAGTTACATGATTATCGTCAAACAAAAGAGGCTTATTTAAAGCAGAAATAAGATGGGGGTGGTCTTGATTTCATGTCAGGTTTCCAGTTTCACAGAGCTTTTTAATTGGATGTCTGTGGAGATTTTGTCTCCTGTGTATTTTGTGTTTGTGAGATTCTCTAATTTGTGTCTTTTTGTAATTGGGAGCTTTTCTTCTGCAAGTTTTTGCAAATAATGTCTCATGCATACACACTGGCCATGCTGTTAATTCTGTATATATCCAGTGTACTGTTATCTATGCCTTAGTGTCTCTTTATTTTTTTATTTCATTTAATTTAAAAGTTGTACACAGATAAAAACATAAGTGTTACCATGTGATGCACCATACCAGATTATAGCGTAGAGCTAATTCGCATCTGCAGTCATCTGCAGTTCACATTAGCAGTTATAATTACCTAATTTATTTTTTATATTCAATTGTGCAAAGGGAATTTTAGGTCCAATAATTCTTTGTAACACTGTCCAACTGTGCAGTAGTTGGTGCAGCAATATTCTCTGCAGTTATTCAACTTGTCAGTGTTCTTCAGTATCCTAATTTATTCTCATTAATGCCACTATTAAATGTATATTTAACATACAATGCACATGTTGTTTACATTTTTGATTACTATATCTACTTATGTATGTAGTGCTGCACATTGTATCATGATGCACATATTTTCTAAATATTTCTAAACATCTATATATTAGCTGTACATTGTATTGTAACGTAAGGGCTTTTATATTTCTATATTTTTATGTTTTATACTTTTAAATTTTTT
>NW_024620412.1:0-2657 GCF_008729295.1 Plectropomus leopardus | reverse complement strand
GCAGTTTTTTGCAGCGTCATCGTCCTGCTGGATGGCGAAATATTGATTGTCGTGAACCAGTTAGTTTTTTTCTTAATTTGAGGTGAAATGAAGCAGCAGGTTACATTTTTCCACCAAAACTTTCTCCTTGTCTTTGAATTTGTAGCGGTGTGTTGTGATTTGCACTCATGAAGCCATTTTTCCGTCTTTATTTCAATGTTCAGTTCACTCTTGCATTTTGCTGTGATGTACAAAGTAAAGGAGGCATCAGATTCTTATTTATTAAGGAACTGAAATCACCTGAACTTAAAGTAAAATGCCAATAATGAAGCCTGTTGTGTGGATTTGATATTTTTTCTCGTCTCTGCTTCCTCCGGATGTAACCTCTCTGTTTCTGCTGAGTCATGTCAGACTCCATCAGGGCGCCCTGAGCTGCTGAAAGGTCATGTTTGAAGTTTATCAAGAGCTATTTGCTTTGCAGATGCTTTTTCGTTGTTTGTTTTTCGATGATGATGTAGATTAATGAAAGCATGTGAATAACTGACAACTGGGCGTTGGTCTAAAAACCTTTTCATACCTAAAATAGATCATTGCTTTTCTATGACTCAGCTCTTTTGTTGAGTTGGTCACCCTAACACATGGAAAAAATTATAATTTGATATACTTTTCCTGTAATTTAAAACTTAAGCTGGTTAAATGCTGAGACTCTGTGCTGGGACGTTGTTTTTTTAGCAGCTGGTGAACAGTGTTACTGTGTCTTTGTGTCTTTGTGGACGCAGAAACCTGATCGTCAACCTGAGCCGATCTCAATGACAGACACATTAGATGCGGCGAGACTCAGTCGGCCTGAAGCCAGAACAAGTTTCTGACAACTTCAACAGTAACCTGCTGCATATTTAGGGTCCTAAATTTAACAGGAAGCTGCTGGAGAGATTGCAAAAACTGATGAATGTTTTTGTTTGTCCTGCAGCTGATTCGAGGATATAACTGGTCAGAGTTTAGATGGTTATCTGTAACGATAAGCAGCTTCGTCTCATTACCGACATCCCCACAAACTGGGCCACTGCCTGCACAGTCAACCAGGACACTGGCGGCTAATTTGGGAACCACTTACTCTCATTAGTCCTTGTTGACGAGGACGTTTTTCAGTAAAGAGAACCTGCTCTGGGGATGCTTTTCTTGCAGTATTATAGGCTCCTTAGTCCAATTAAAGGAAATTTGAGCTCTGCAGCATCCCGTTGACACTGACTTGAGTTTGAAAGCATGGTGGCAAAAAAAAAAAATCATGCAATTAATGCATTAGTTTCACTCTAATGGTGTGTTAATACTACCTTAAAAAATATAAGTATGAATTTTAAATGTGCATAGTTTTTGATACAAGCGTCACCTTTTTTTAATGAATTCGTGTGCAAATGTCCTGGAACCGACAGCCAAATCCTAGGAAATTAATTTACAGCAAATTTAAAAATCTTAATATAATTTATTATTTCTCCTCAGACATTACTCGCCCGTTAACAAGCTGCACAATTGAGCGTTAACCGGATCAAAACAGGCCACAGGATTGAACAGTTCACCCATTTATGCATATTTAACCATCTGAAAGTAGTATATATTTCATGCATGACGTTATCTACAGCTCCATAATATCAATTTTATTGATAATCAGCATAATCACTTTTTTCACCTCTTACAGATTAGGGTTTACTGATGACAGTTCACTTGTTTTCCATTTAAAAAAATAATTTCAAACTGGTTTTTTTTGTACATTAGTAAAAAAATCTTTTTATTTTTCAACATTTTTTATATAGTTTCTGTTATGGGGACATGTGTATTAATGTTCCTGTTTTAAATTATAATTTACATCTCAGTTTTTAAACAATATTTATATTTTTTGTGTATTATATTGTATTTGAGTACATTTTGTTTGTGTGTGATTTTGTGCTAAAAAAACCATGAAAAATGATATTTTTCTGTATTCTTAAACTTTAAATGACCCGCAGTATAACAGGAGGGTTAAAATGTATATTTTATGCAGTTTAACAGCTCGGGACAAAACACTGACTTTGCGCTCATTATTTTGTGTTTCCTCTCTGCAGGGAAACGCCATCAAGACGTACAAATACAACGTCCTCACCTTCATCCCTCTGAATCTGTACGAGCAGTTCAAGAGAGTCGCCAACCTCTATTTCCTGGCTCTGCTCATCTTACAGGTACATCAATAAAAAAGATTAACCCTTTTTCTTCTGATTGACAGTGTTACAACAAACAAGCGTTAACAAGCAAACTCTGTTGTTTGTTTGTTAGATTATTCCCGACATTTCCACTCTGCCGTGGTACACCACGCTGATTCCCCTGGTCGTCGTGTTGGGAATCACCGCCATCAAAGACCTGGTGGACGATCTGGTGAGACGACCCCTTTTTTCTGCTAAATTCACCTCAGGGTTTTTGTGCTGTTAGCAGGCAGGGCAGCTTTATTTGTTTAGCACATTTTGTACAACATGGCTATTCAACGTGCTTTACAGGGCAATAGAAAATAAAAACATAATTAAAGATACAAATTTACAATAAAAGATAAGGAGATAAGATATACAAGGTAAAATCAAGAGGCAATTCAAAGTGCTTTACAGAGCAATAAAAAATAATACATTAAAATAAATAAATAGAATATTTACTAAAAA
>NW_024620411.1:0-1895 GCF_008729295.1 Plectropomus leopardus | reverse complement strand
ACTACATTTTTGTTTGTTGAGGAGGAAATCATTGACGATTATTGTTCCATTTCCTTCATAAATACAAAAAAATGACAGTAACTTGTTGTGTAAACTGAGGTCATGTGGGGTCGGGGTCATAAGGTCACCAAAGCTGCACAGGTGTTTTTATTTCTAGTTTATTCTCTGGAATAAACAGAAATTTTGATGCTTGAAATGTGATGCATGATAGAGGGAAGTCGAGCTGATTTTAGTCCCTGGACAGGTAAAAAAAAATGACAGTAAAAATGACTTCTGAGTTATGTTTTTAAACTCCACTCTGCATCCTACATCTTGAGTTGTTGCTGCTCAGGAATTTCTGTTTTTATTTGACAGGTATAATAAACTAAAATTTTGACACTTGAAATGTGATACATTATGCCAAGATATAGAGTTTGTAATGTGTTTAAAAAAAGCGGCAGAATTACCAGAATAATTTAATCAAATTTGGTTATTTCTTGTTGCTGATGCACACTGCACAAGTGCTCCTTCAAAATAAAACATTTATTGTGTTCGTTAGGTTTAATTTCTTGCATATCAAATGCAAAAGCTTTATATGAAGATTATATGAAGAAATAGTGTATTTCATTATTATTATTATCATTATTATTATCTGGGGTGGAACTGGCACACAGTTTTGGTTCATGGTTGGCTGCTGAAAAACAGCTGATTGTTTTAAATGACACCAAACTTGCTTTTTAACCCTTTAAAATCTGAGAAAATTGGCTTGATTTCTTTCGTAAATATGGAAAGAAACTATGAAAGAAGAAATGACCAAAACAATTCCAAGAAAATAGCAAAAAGTGTAAGAAATCACCTGAGATGTTTGAGAAAAAGATGAAAAAGAAAATATATACAAAACATTTGTCCCTAGCTTTTTAAAAATAATTTAATCTAAATCCACTTATTTCTTGCAATTTATGTGCATGTTTTTTAGAAACCTGGCAGCACTTTTCTCAGAGTCCAAAGGTTTAAATACTTGTGAGAAGCATCAGAAAGCAGCACGAGTAAAGTTAAAGTGAAGTCGCTCCAGGTTTCAAGGGGTTAATCAGTCCTTTCTGCAGATTTCGCTTCATGTTTTGCTCTGTTTTGGTTTATTTTTGTTTTCATGTTATTGATCCACGATTATTTGACTCTTTGTTTGCTCTCCACAGGGAGACGCTGGACCTCAGGGTGGTCGTGGATCCGAGGGCCCCTCTGGAGCCCGTGGTGAGCCCGGTAACCCCGGACCTGCTGGCCCCGCTGGACCTTCTGTGAGTACAAACGATAACCTTCAGTGACTCTTCAGTGAAATCAGCTTCACGATGACGTCACAGCAGCAACATCCTCCTTCATACGAAAATCTCCTCCTCTCCTCTCAGGGAAACCCCGGAGCTGATGGAGCCGCTGGACCCAAGGGAGTCCCTGTGAGTAACACTTTCACTCCACGTGCACGTCAGAGTTGAGGGTTTGAATCCTGCTCTGGCTCAAAAGTTTGCAGTGAAAAAGCAGCCTGTGTCTCAGTGACCCATCATGTTGTCGGTGTGTGCTGCCCCCTGCAGGGCGCTGCTGGAGCTGCCGGAGCTCCCGGTTTCCCCGGACCCCGTGGACCCCCCGGACCCCAGGGTGCTGCTGGTGCCCCCGGACCCAAGGGTAACACTGTGAGTATGAAGCTCTGTCAGAACTGTCTAAATATAAATATCTATATTCTGACATCTGTATTCTGTGATGGACATCATTAAAAATGAGTCTACATATTGTAAAGTGAAACTACTGAATCAGCACAAAACATTGTACTGCACATTTTTGGGTGATATTTTTGCTAAAGTATGCATATTTTCTTTTTATATATATATTCTTTTTACTAACACAGATATTTTCAATTTGTTATTTTTTAT
>NW_024620410.1:0-1377 GCF_008729295.1 Plectropomus leopardus | reverse complement strand
TATATACATACAGCTGTGTCCAAAAGTTTTGAGAATGACACAAGTATTGGTTTTAACAAAGTTTGCTGCTTCAGTGTTCTTAGATCTTTTTGTCAGATGTTACTATGGTATACTGAAGTATAATTGCAAGCATTTCATAAGTGTCAAAAGCTTTCATGGACAACTGCATTAAGTTTATGCAAAGAGTCAATATTTGCAGTGTTTACCCTTCTTTTTCAAGACCTCTGCAATTTGCCCTGGCATGCTGTCAATCAACTTCTGGGCCACATCCTGACCGATGGCAGCCCATTCATTTGTGGGTTTCTGTTTGTCCATCCACCTCTTGAGGATTGACCACTAGTTCTCATGGGATTGAGATGCGGGGAGTTTCCTGGCCATGGACCCAGAATTTAAATGTTTTGTTCCCTGAGCCACTTAGTTATCACTTTTGCCTTATGGCAAGGTGCTCTATCATGCTGGCAGTGTTCATCACCAAATTGTGATTTTTGTGAATTAATTTTTCCAGATGCCCCAAAGAATCGGAAAGGGGATTCATCAGAGAAAACTGGCTCTACCACATTCCTCAGCAGTCCAATCCCTATACCTTTTGCAGAATATCCATCTGTCCCCGATGTTCTTCCTAAAGAGAAGTGGCTTATTTGCTTCCCTTCTTGACAGCAGGCCATCCTCCAAAAGTATTCGCCTCGGTGTGCATGCAGATGCACTCACACCTGCCAGCTGCCATTCCTGAGCAAACTCTACACTGGTGGTGCCCTGATCCTGCAGCTGAATCAACTTCAGGAGATGGTCTAGCTGCTTACTGGACTTTCTTGGCCACCCCAAGAAAGTCCATGTGATGGATTCTCATCACAACAATTGAACCTCTCTCCTTGAAGTACTTGATGATCCGATAAATGTTTGCTTTAGGTGCAATTTTACAAGCAGCAGTATCCTTGCCTGTGAAGCCCTTTTTGTGCAAAGCAATGATGACTGCACGTGTTGTCTTGCAGGTAACCATGGTTAAAAGAGGAATAAAAATGATTTCAAGCACCGCCCTCCCTTTAAAGCTTACAGTCTGTTATTAACTAACTCAATAACTCAATAATAACTCAATCAGGATGACAGAGTGATCTCACACTCACCTGCGAGAATCACTGACATAATGTCAGCTGGTCCTTTTGTGGCAGGGCTGAAATGTAGTGGAAATATTTTTTGGGGGATTAGGTTCATTTTCATGGCAAAGAGGGACTCTGCAATTAATTGCAATTCATCTGATCACTCTTCATAACATTCTGAAGTATATGCCATCATAAAAACTGAGGCAGCATACTTTCTGAAAATTAATATTTGTTTAATTCTCAAAACTTTTGGCCATGACTGTAAATATAAATATATACA
>NW_024620409.1:0-1514 GCF_008729295.1 Plectropomus leopardus | reverse complement strand
AATTGGTGATTTGTTACTTTTTCCCAAAAAAAGTGTGGCCTTTTTCCTCATTACATATTGTTTTGTTTTTGTAATTTTTCCTTTTCTGTAAATTGTTTTGGGTGATTTAAAAAAAAAAGCTGTTTAAAAGTTTGTTTAGAAGAAACCAACATTAAACCATTTATTGTAAACAGAAACTTAAAAGAAAATTGAAATTAAATTTCTGTCAATCACGTCACATGGGACGAACGTTTCTGTCAGAAAGAAAATGAATTTTTTGATTTTTAAATTACTGATATTTCATCTAAAACACTTTTTTTCTACATGTCATTTAAAATGTGTCCAAAATAAAGTGTCTGAACTAACCGGCAGCACGAGTGAAAAACCGCCGAGGCTCATTTAAATAAACAAGTTTCTGAATGTTGCGTGTTTTCTCTGATCGGAGGTTTAGGTTTTGTTGATCCAGCTAACAGAGAGAAAGTCTGACTCCGACGCTCCGTGTTTCGTCGTCAGCTGCTCCGACCGTCACCTTTTTATTCTCATTATTTGAATATCTGCAGCAGGATGGGATGTGTTTTCCTTCTTCTTCTTCTCCTCCTGTGTTCAGCAGGTCCAGAGTGATGCTGGCTGATGATGGAAGCGCTGTGTGAAATTAAACAGCGTCCAGATGATTCGGGGCCGTTTGGTGGGCTGGATGATGGAAGGAAGAGTGACGAGTGGGCGGACGGAGGGAGAGATGTTGTAGGAGGAAAAACACTAAGGGGGGGTCAGAGGTCGACACATCACAGCGCTCACATGTAATCCTGACAGAAACGAACGCCGGCCGCTTCGAGCCAACGCTGTGTGTGAATGTGAACTCGGAGGCTGCGAGGAATATTAGAGGAAACTGGAGCAATAAAGTGCCCTCACACTCACATCTACTGCTTGTTTTCTGCAGTTTGAGCTGCAAACAAAAGAGGAGGAAAAAACACACCAACGAGTCCGGCTCGATATGTCTCGTCTACACGCGTTTTTACAGCCGTAATGAAAATCTTTAATCACAGCCAGCACTTTGGAGCTAAAGAAAAGATGAAATGAGCTGCAGATCGATGGCAGAGAGGAAGGAATTCATACAGAAACACCAGTTGTTTTTATCTTTTGTCAAACTTTTGAATTCAGAAAACTTGATTCTACGCTGAAGGTGAAGCCAACAACAGACGGCGACACGAAACCATGAAATATTCATGCACATCAGGAGACAGAAAAGTGGAGCTGCAGAGGTGGAAAAAGGTTTGACAGCTGCTCTGACGACAAACACCACACAAATAATCATATCAATAAATCATAGTCAGAGTACAAGTTTGTCCAGTTATCATCTCAGGATATAACAGAATTCAGTGAACACACAGCTCTGCTTTCACACAGAAATCCACACTTTCTCTTTCGCTCATAAAAATATTTACGAAATTCTTCTCCTGTTTCCCTGCGTTACTTCTTCTGTCTGTGCCATTTACTGAAAATCAAAATGCCTCTTTTCTTCTCTTGTAAAGCATTAT
>NW_024620408.1:0-1724 GCF_008729295.1 Plectropomus leopardus | reverse complement strand
ATTTTCTTTAATATGTGAATGTATATATATTTATATATTTATTTTTAAAAAAATATTTTCCTGTTTAAAAAGAAAAAAAAACAAAAAGAGGACTATAGATATAATACTGGTTAAAAACCATTTTAGTCGTACCAAAGAGTGTACTATTATAACTTCATGTAATAAACCACAAAACTGGCGATGTCATAAATGTATACTAATTTTTAAATCCTCTCCTCTTTTCTTTTGCCTTTAATTTTCCTTGGTGCACATCCTTCCTTTAAAACACAAAATATTACTGAACTGTGACTGACTGCACTGAAACTACTTACACTCACTGACTATGTTTACAAGCATAAAATATTCAGTTTTCGGCCTTATTCTGAAAAAGACAATATTCCTACTAAGCTGTTTACATGATAAATGAAAATCAGTTCTCCACTAATGCTCCTGTTTATCTGCAGCCGTGCGTAATCCAATTAACATGCAACATGTCGTTAAAACGCTGCCTTCATGTAAAGGGACATTACTACAACCTCCACTGTCTCCTTGTTTACTGTTGTGTAAAACTTCCGACTCCGCCCTCTAGTGCCACCTATTGGCTGTTTCTATGCCAACGTAAAGGACACATGGACATTTACGTTTGAAACTTCGTACATTGAGTATGCACAAATTAGCCTTCATACATCAGTCCTGCAGTAAAGTCTACCCTCAGAGGAGGCTACAGTGATCATATTGTATTACAGCTGTTCCAGAAGTGCTGATTCAACTGCAGGATCATTATGGATGCTGTAGTTTGTGGTGCTGTTTAACTTATTAGAGTTTTTGTTATTTTGTTCACCTCCTTTATGTCAAAAAAGGAAGGCTTAATAACAGAAACACCTCTCTAATGTCAACCATCGACAGAAGAAATACAACAGAAATGCAACAACAGCTGAGGAGAGAGGTTTTATCCTCGTGCTGCCATTTTGTGTCTCCTCTGCCTGCAGTTTCTCAAACACACTGAGCAGCTTCATTCACTGCGAGGAAACTGAATCAAAACAGTTTAAAGAGTAGGACCACGCAGCGACCGTGGGCACAGTCAGCTCTCAAAGCCAGGAAATGCCAAGGCCGCACACTTTCTATGCCTTCTGTAATGTGTTTGTGTGTGTATGTGTGTGTGTGTGTGTGTGTGTGTGTGTGTGTGTGTGTGTGTGTGCACGCATGTCCATCACAGTGCGTCTGTATAGGTGGAAATGCATGACTGCGTGCAGCATGCACTCGCCTGCTGCTCTCGACCCCTCCCATTGCATCCGCATGTTCATACACACACATATAACTGTGTCCCTGAGCCAAAGACTGACTGACCATACACACACACACACACACACACACACACACACACACACATACACACACATACACACACACAGGAAACAAAGTATAAACAGTGGTGTATGTGTGTGTGTGTGTGTGTGTGTGTGCTGCATTCCTGTGTAGCCAGTAGAGAGTGCTGGCTGCCAGAGTCGCCCAGTAATGTCACATTATGTCGTTCTCTCGCTCCGTCTTTCTACCTCCTTTTCTTTCCTCCGTGCACTATTTATGTAAAAAAGGAAGCTTTGAAGGGACAGTTCACCCCAAAATCAAAAAAATACATATTTTTCTTCTTAGGTGTGGTGCTCTTTCTAATTCATTCATTCAATGGATCTAGTGAGCGCTACAGCAGCTCACTAGATTTTAGATTTTATAGACTTTATTGTCCCAGT
>NW_024620407.1:0-1768 GCF_008729295.1 Plectropomus leopardus | reverse complement strand
AAGTAAAAATCATCAATTAAACGCAATATAATTTAATAAGATAATGAGCTCTTCATAACATTTACTTTATCATTCCATATCTGCACACTGCAATATCTGAGGGAATACTGGCCGGGTTTTGTTTTGTGAAATGAAAGGTGAAGCTGATCGACTTACTGTATGAATGAATTGTGGCAGGCCGTCACAAATAAATGAAGATTTGGGAAACCCTGAGGTTGTTATGTATCTTAAAAACTGAGACTTAACCAGATTTTCTCAGTTTAAGCAGGTGGTGCACTGACCTCTGTGAAGGACACTGCAGATAGTAACGTTATTCTGAATATGATTGAACCTCATCTCCAGCTTTCTATAAACATGATGATGACATGATGACGAATCACAGTCATTTTCGTGTTCAGCACTGTTCTGGCCGATGCTCAGATGCTCGCTCACGGCTACAGAGTTTTAGAACCTGAATGCGAGCAGCAGAGCGCTTAACACAGTTAGCTTAACGCCCTCATAGAGAGGTGACACTAAAAACAAGGATTTTGTGAAAGTTACATACGGATCCTTTAATGGTTAAAACACTACAGTACAAATATGCAAACAAAGATGCAACTGTCTAAATGTGGGATATGATGTCATCAGACTGACTCTAACTGTGGCAGGATCGCTTGGCGTTTATTTTAATATCTCAAGAAGAAATTCTTAAAGAAACTGGGAGATATTCTGGGTGTGATATGTGTTTACAGGTTCATACAGCTGTCACAGATGTGGGAGCTTTTCATATTCTCTGTTGTTTACATGTTGGTAACGTGCCTCATATATTTTCTGTGACTTATGTAAAGCAGTACAGTGAGAATGCAGTAGATGTTGTCGCAATACAAACAACTTTGCTTGCTGCCTAAACCAGCAGGATATTCGGGTTCGAATTCTGAAGGTTTTAACCGATTTGCATTTTGTAGGAAGTGTCCTAAAGCTGACACCATATAACAATTTCAACTTTAAAAACCCTGTTAGAGGATGAAATTGTCAAAATTGCAGTTGGTTTTCATAGAAAGGACAGGTGATGTATTTATTTGCACATTGTGGGAGAATATACTTTTTATGAGATTGCCAATCACATTTCAAGACAATGTCACAGCTGGAAGGGGTGATATTGCTCAATAAGGAAGTCAGTCTGTATCATTCTGTAAAGAAAGTGACCCAACAAGGCAGCTTAAACAAACCTGCGCACACAGATTTCACAGCACAGTTTGGGTGTTTAGCTGTCTGGTCTCTTTGAGAGGAGTGATGTCGGTTTTTGCAGTTATTGACTGGATTTTTCATAAAGGTTGTTTCACATGTCAAACTAGAGCCAGCAGTGGTACAAATGCAGAAACTCATTTAATGTGACATTTATCTGTGTTTTAACAATAATGGTACAAAGTGTTTAATGTTTAACAAATGCATAATTTCTCCAAAATGTCTGTAATTGATATGGAAACATCTCAAGTTTGTGGGCTTTATGTCAAATCATTTTGTCTGAGTTTATAGGTCTCAATCTGGTATTAAACTTGCCATTAGGCTTGGGCGGTATCAAAGTATTGCGGTACTCCATATTTAGAAATCCTTAAGGTATGACTTTCAGTACCGTCTAAAAAACATTTGCTCCTCTTTCTATTTACCCCTTGACACTTGGATTGACATCAGTTTTCATGTGCTACATTCAGATGCCTTTCACAAGCATTTAAACCTTTGAAACACTGAGCAAATTGGTTTGATTTCTTGGCAGGAAATGTCCTGAAAA
>NW_024620406.1:0-3900 GCF_008729295.1 Plectropomus leopardus | reverse complement strand
TTATCATTATTATTTGTATCTGGGGTTATGGAAATCACAGTTATCAGTAGTAGAATAATCGTCTACTCTGTTTCTTATGAATGCCACTTAGCTTGACTTATAATTGTGCTCATCTGATTACCGACTCAAAATAACAAATTTTTTTAGCTGCAAATCAGCAAGATATTAAGATAATGCCACCGTCCGATTTGAATGCATGGGTAAGAATAATAGTCATTCAAAAAAACCCATGACACTGTGATGTTGGTGTTTCACAGTGGTGGTTAAGTGCTTGTTTCAAACCGCAATAAGCCCGAGGGCTTAGCAGCAGCGTTCTCTCTCTCTCTCTCTCTCTCAAAAAAAAAACAAAAAAAAAAAACTCTAAAGCTCAAAGGATCTCAACAAACAACTCTTTCTTAACTTCATTTACATTTTTGGTGGAGCTTTGCAATGACCAAAACAAGCCTGCTTTGAAGCTTTGATATGCATTAAAACCCAAAGTGAGGACAAAAGATGTTTTTTTTTTTGTTTGTTGTTGTTTTAATTATAACGACTTCACTTTGCATTATTTTGTCACATTTAAGTCAATTTTTGTAGGCATAAAACTTTTAAATTCAGCATTATCTAGAATAATGTTTCCTTCCTTCACATAAACCTGTACGTCCATTATTTGGAGTCATTTTATTAATTGGTTTGCATCATTTGACGTGAGCTAAATGTCAGATTATAACTCGTGAGATTAATGGACAGACCTTTGTCCTCTAGGATAACAGCCTGTGGCGTCCGTGCACCCAAGCTGTGATGATCGGCTGTGCCTGGGAACAACAGGACGTGGGCGGTTGAGGATTAGCCTATCTCCTTTTTTTGCGTGTTGGTCCTTGGCTTGTTGTGATGCGAAGCATAAGTGAAATGCGCGCTGATTAAATGTTGTTTTAGCCTACGTTAGAAGAGACACAGAGCAGCAGACCTAAAGGAAGTTAGTAACGCTTGGCCTGCCGGTGATGTTTTGAACAAATCTGATGCTCAGCTTGTCATTTTAATGACACTCGAGTGCAGTGACAACCGGCTCAGCTGATGTCAGGTGTAAAGATTAAATGGATCCATGCCCGGACAAATGAAAAATGTCACAAATCAACGTGGGAGTTCTTAGTGAGTTTTACATTGGTTTGCTATAGAAATACTGTTTATAAAGGCCTAGTCTTCAAGAAATTATATTTTTAGGTTGCGTTTACGTGGCTTTTCAAAATAAAATCAATTGAAATACTAAATTCAACTTTTATATAGACTTGAATACCAACACCACACATGCCATCATTAAGGTCACACTGACATTTAGGTTATATTCATATAGGCTACTGTATATTATCTATACAATGTTATATCACCGGAATGCATATTTGAATACTTTTGCATTATTCAGTGGTATAGGCTTTAACTGCAAATAAATCCCATATATCACAATGTTCTTGCAGGAACAACTTTTATAATTCAACAAAAGCTTAATTTTTATTTTTTTTATAAAGAAAATGTTGCTTTGGTTATTTTGTAGATATCATGAAAAAAGAAATGACCTTAGAAATACCTTACACTATTATTTAATTAAAATATTTCAGTTTCTACCATAAACAACATCACTAGTTTGTAATCCAGCCTCAAACCAAATTACTAGAAATCAGAGAATAAAGATTTGGCCTCGTTGACATTAATCACGGGTTATTCATACGGAGCTGCGCGATTACAAACAGGTGATTATGGTGGATAATAAAACAAATATAGGCTCAGCAGCAAAATAAGATGCAGGTTGGGTTAAACTAAGTCAGCTGT
Source organism: Plectropomus leopardus (assembly GCF_008729295.1). NCBI lineage: Eukaryota > Metazoa > Chordata > Actinopteri > Perciformes > Serranidae > Plectropomus > Plectropomus leopardus. Next base: position 2,097 of record NW_024620406.1, on the reverse strand, counting down.
AAGAGGAAAAATACACGAGTGAACTCACCCTCCAGTCAATCCTCTCCAGCACAGACATCTGCAAGGCTCCAGTCACAGCAATCCCACTGAGACGCAGCGAATGAGTGAAACCATGAGAGATTTACGTGACCGACTTCACCTGATGGTGCCGCAGTGCGCATGCGCCAGCCAGTGTACTACACCTGAGTGGGATAAATCAAGAAAATCTATCAACAGTTCCTCAGTGAAAACACGCATTTATGACGCTTTATATGGAGCAGCAGTTTAACATGGATTAAGGTGAGGACAAAAAACGCACAAATGTATTAAAATACATATTTTCTTCATAAAATAAACTGAATATAGCCTGCTGACAGTATTAGAGCTATGACCCAGATAGAATTATTGTTGATTTCATAATTATTTGCTATATTGTTGCGTAAAAAAAACAATGTCATAGAGGCTAAAATGTAAGAAAAGGCGAAAAAGAACACGTGGGGAAATTTCTAGATGAGGTAATTCCACCCCCAAAGCCACATCGCCTCAGGCTGACCAAAAGAATCTGCTTTCAAAAGCCACGGAGGCTTTTTAAGGCCTAAAATGGCTCTTGTTATCTGATCTCCCGAATACTTTAGCTTAAACTAATGAACAGATCAAAGTGTCTTCGCTATGTGGTGGAGAATGCAGCTTACATATCTTGTTCTGAGAAAAAAAAGAGCCTTACCTTTTCTGATGTGCAGCCCTGACACCTGCTGAAAAACAAAGCCTCGTCAAAAAAAATAACTTTCAAAACATAAGGAAATAGATCGGAACAAACCGCGCGTGTCATAAATCAAAAATGTTCATGTATCTAGAAAATGTAATATTTTAAATTCCCACTCCAATGTCTACAAAGCTATTAATCGCAAATGCCAGCTGTATTTTGTGCTACTTGAAAAGAACATAAACGAAAAATTAAATAGAGGTTAATTATATAGCCTATGAATCCCAAATATTAATGCTACGTTTATGGTTTTAATGAATGAAAGTTTAACGCAAATGCCATATGAATTTATGATACAATTTATTACAGTTTTAAATTTACGTTACAGTGGGTGCAAATGTTCAGATGAATCTATTTGAAGATGCGTTCAACGACTGTAAGTTTTCACCGACTTTTTTTTTTTTTCTTTTAAGCTCATCACATTCGTTCCTGCACGGGTTGGTAGGTCAAATTTAACTTAAGAAACATCCACTCAGATCAGAAAATGTATCTTGGTGCTCCCAAAATTATGGGGCCACATTAAGGCAATACGGTGCTTTGGGAAAAAAATATGCTACTGGAATAAGCTATATAAAATCAACGAAAAGGCCGCTGAATGATGCTTCTGTCTTTCCTCTTTCACAAAAACCAAGAGTTGCTTTTGTTACTAACAAGAGGTCGTTATAAAAAAAACCCAACATGAGCGTATGTGGTTATTATTGATGCATTATTTCTTTGTAAACCATCTATTCAATGATCTAACGTGCGCAGAAAGATCTAAATCAACAACAAACAGAAAAACATGTCACAGACTGCTGCTGGATGAAGACAAGAGGACCGAGTGTTTATTTAAAATTTTAGCCACAATGATTGGATTATTTATGGTGTAACTTACATTTAATGAGAAGCAGGCAGACTCCTCTTAGTATGGTCTTTTTTTTACCCTGCGACCACAGATCGAGTCTCTGAACTTAGAGCGTGAGATAAAGAGGCCTCTGCTGCCGCCTTGTGGCTGCATCCACACATCACCATTCAACTAATTTTTTTTTAGGGGGGGTAGCAGGCTATTATTTTGGATCAAGTTTACTTTACCTCATTTGGACTGTAAAATATTCATATAGGCGTAGTATAGGCGAACAGTGTTGAAAGATTGGAAGCTGGAGTTTTCATAAAAGCTGTTGATTTTAATCAACACATCCTTCAACTCCAGAGATATAGCAAGATCATGGAGAAATGTAATTTAAACTTTGTCTAAAAATAACTAATAAATCTTCTACCTTAAGTACAAAATTAAAGCATTTCAGCTTTATACTACGCTACATTTCAGAGGGACATCATGTATTTTTTACTTCACAACATTTTACAGTGAGTAAAAT
>NW_024620405.1:0-2398 GCF_008729295.1 Plectropomus leopardus | reverse complement strand
AGAACTGAAAATTTGTAAGAAAATCAAGAAACTGAATAAAATTTCATACTTTAATTTCAAAGAGGGGCATTCATGTATTTTTTCTATGACAAATTTTATCATAAATCCAGAACCAAAGATTAAAGACTCAGAATTTCAAAAATAATATAAGGCTGCTCAATTTTGATTTGAAAAAAAAGCTGTCAAATTTTTTAAAAAAAAGATTATAAATTGAAAAAAATATATATTTTAATTTCGAAGAGACGAATTTATAAGAAATAAATTAAAATGCATGTTTTTTAAAGTAACATATTTCATTGCTATAAATTCCATGGTGTTTAAATAAATAGATAGATATATAAAAATGTCAAGAGGTGTTGTAAATATCATTTTTTTTCTTATTTCACTGAGGCAAATTCTAAATAAATACATTTAGAGACATTATTTTCAAATTAAAATATGTCAATGTTGTGTACTATGAAAAATAGTGTTTAAGTTTTAATATTTACAATTCAGTGGCTCTTAAAATCCAAATACTAAAGTCTCATATTTGCTTCCACACCACACACCATAGCACTTAATGTTAATGTAATGCACCTTGTTTGTTTGCCAAAAACCGCCAAATAAAGATGAAGAGATGGAGAGCCAAAGTAATGTTATCTTACCTGAAACAGCAGAATCAGACTGATAGCCCACATTAGGATTTTCCTCAAGTTTCCCTTTGATGTAAAACTTTCCTGCGGTGACATGTTGAATTTCTCCTTTGATACAGTCTTTATTTGGAGGATTAAGTGAAGTAAACGTCGGTTCCCGCTCGCTTCTCTTCCGTTTGTTTTGTTTTTTGTCAGATGAAGGAGACGCCATCTTGGATCTGGATGCGGGTTCAGCCGGTGTGTTAGAGTACGGGACGTTTCCCGCTTCTTCCCCGGACCTTGTGAGGAGGTGTAGCCGCTCTCTGTCCTCTCCGTTAGCGGGGGGAGTCCTTAAAACGCTGCTCCTGGCATGGTGAAGGGTCAAATAAGAGTTTAATTTGGAGAAAGTGGGCTCACAGCGGCCCACTGTTAGTAAAGTTATTGTTGTGATGGTGTAAATTAGGACACTGAATTGTCTTTGGTTCAAATGCATCGCAAATAATCGATTCTCTCTGCGCACCAAAACACTGGGAGAGACAAAAACACCTGCAGAGCTTTTATAGACTTCCTGCCAGCACACCTGTGTGCTAATTAGCTAATGAGCCAGATGGCACATGCGCAGTAGGCAGGATTAATAGCATGTCTTCATGTTGATGGGTTCAATATTTTTTAAAAATTGATTTTTATAGATTTTTTTCTTAGTGCTCTCTACATTCTCAAAGACATCTCAGATTAAAAAAAGTCACAAAATAAAATAAAATATTTACAACAACAATAACAATAATAATATAATATAACGTGCCAATAATCAAAATAGATAAAATAAAGAGAAAAAAAACATCTACATTGATACATTACTTAAGCAGGATTTCAAATATGTCTCCAGGTCCGTCTAAATTAAACCTGACTGGCCCCCCAAAATTTTTTTTCCAGTACTCAGATGATGAAAAACTAGAATGGCTGTTTAATTTTGATTTCTTGGCCTAGAAAATAATATTCATTTCACATGTTTCCCAAATACATTGTAAATGTCTTTGAAAGTTATCAATGAACTCTAACTTACTCAATACTGGCCTGATTATGTTTATTATGGACGCTTTTGTCACTTTTCTTTTTAAATGTTGGTCCTGTTTTTTGTTTTTTGAAGTATTCATGAAGTATTAGGAAATAGGTATTAAAAAATTCTCATGTGGCACTCGGCATAGTTTGCTTCTATTCTGAAGGGCATCAACCTTTTGCACTCAAGCAAATAATTTAGGGAAAGATCTCCAGATCTTAAGACATGAGTCCTCTGGTCTTGCCTTGTGTTTTTTATATATATATATATTTGATGGTGTCTTGTACGCTCATGCAGGCATGTTTGCATGACACAATGATAAAACACTCATTCATTCACTCATGTCTCCAGGGGGTTAATTAAAAAACTTGAAACACAGTTTGCTCTAATGTCCACTAGAGGGCAGCAATACATATCACCAAGTCAGCAACTAAAGAGTGTATTTTCACTGAGAAATTAAATATAGACATATATACACACACACACAATTAAATACATTTTTATATTGTTTTCAATCAGTTTAATACTGCTGACAGCAGTGACTGGATGAATTCTCCTTTAAAAAAACACTTAGACATGCATTTACTAAAAAATTAAGAGCGACTCTGACATTCAGGTCATTTGACCTTTGCCCTCTTTTTAAATAATCTCTCTGTTTTGTCAAAATGCACCAGAATCTGTTGACAGAAAGAAGCCACACAGTAAGTCACGCCGGAAGATTCACTCAGCA
>NW_024620404.1:0-2026 GCF_008729295.1 Plectropomus leopardus | reverse complement strand
TTTAATTTATAGATATAATAATTTAGCAATTTGGGGTCTTTTTTCTCTTTTTTTATTAATTTAGATTTTTGGGGTATGTTTTTTCCTTTTTTTTTCTTTTACTTTTTTTTAGATAATTTTGAGGTTATTTGGTGGTTTGTTTGTTTTTTTAGATTTTTCAGTATTTCTACATTTGAGTACTTTCTCCTGATTGTACTGACTTACTTTTACTTAAGTAACATTTTCGATGCAGGACTTTTACTTGTAACAGAGTATTTTTATCGTGTGATATTTGTACTTTAACTAAATTAAAGGATCTACATACTTCTTCTCCCGCTGCTAATAGTACATTTCTCGGATTCTTCCATATTGTCATTGGCTGCACGATTAGGTTTCGGTTTTAGTGTCATCCAATCAGATGTCTTGAATCTGAGGGACGGCGGGTAAGTGGGCGTGGCCGCGGTTTATAAGGACTATCTGAACAACACCAGCCGCAGATCAGTTTATGTGTAATTTATTTATATTTTTCTCTCCCGTCTGTCTCCTCGTCTTCCCTCCTCATTGAACTAAATTAAGGAAGAGAGAAGGAAGGCTCGTTAAAATATAAAAGCCCTCCATTAAAAATGTACGCCACACTCTCTGTCTCCCTCGCTGCTGCCATTTTACATTTGGGAATCCAGGCAGTGATGAAAGGCAGAGAACGGAAAGAAAAGACAGAAAGAAAGACAAGAGGCAAATAATAAATAAGGGAGCAAAGAGACATATGGACGGATAGACGGAGGACGCGGTTTGAGACACACACAGACACGCACACACGTGCGTGCAGACAAGCCCGTCGACATTTTGTGATATTTGCATGAAGCGAGAGGGGAGTCTGGCATGTGGTGGGCAAGACCTCGCTGTCAGCCAGCTGGATTATGAGACAGACAGAGGGATTAGGTTTTCACAACAACTTTATTTACACTTTGGTTATCATACAACATATCAAAATAGTCATGACAGACGTTAGTGTATGTATTTAAAAAATATATATGTATAATCTGATCCAGAAATGAACAAAGCTTGAGACCATTTTAGCAAACTGTTTTCTAAAAATTAATTTACACCCATCAGCCAGGCAAAAAAAGCGACTGCCAGACCCCTATAGACCCCAAAAGTCCCTTTATTTTATTTTATTTTATTTTAGCTGGTTTTAGTTATATGATTAATTGCACATTGCTCAGGGAGTCTGCAATTTTGTCAACTAAAGCAAGTTCTTAACCAGCTGATCTTGTTTTCCCGACTTGTCAAAGACTTTCATTGTATTTAGTTTTATAATCTGCTCACATGGTGAAATTCCCACATAGGTTGTATATGATCAAATCAACATGATTAAATTAAAGTTTTATAAGAGGTAATTTCTCTATGTTGGAAAAGCAACTGTGCCAATCAGAGCTGCTCAGCTGGGACAGAAAGCTGTGCAGTCCGAAAAAAGCGTATGGGCAGAAATACGTGTCATTACATGTCGCTAGAAACTGAATTTGAATCTTTCATGTTTAAATTGCTCAACTTGAATAATTGCATTTTTTGATTATTTAAATCATGCTTGAATTTGTATTGTTTACCTTGAATCATTGCGGTAAAAAAAATAATCTGCATGATTTGAAATTGAATTAATATATGTGGAACTGAATTCCAATATATTTGAAAGTGAAAGTAACTTTAAGAAATTAAATTAAGCGGCAAGCTTCCAGTTGTAGTCCCGTCTTTCTGAAAATGACTGGTTGATTGTGCAAGGGGCTATTACAACTCAAAGCTTATTGTAAGACGGCGCCCTCTAGTGGCCAAAGTAATCATTAGAGGAGCAGAGAGGGAAGTGACGTGAGCATAAAAAGTGACAAAAGTCCACTAAACGTCGAAGAATCTGTACCATGTGGTGGGCGGTCAAACAAGCGCAGGACTATCACCTAGGAGACCTGTGTTTATGTCCTAATGCCAACTTTCGCATCTTTTAAGCACAACATAGCTCAGCATCCTAATTCAATTCAAATATAAAAAATATAAATAT
>NW_024620403.1:0-2106 GCF_008729295.1 Plectropomus leopardus | reverse complement strand
TTTGTTTTTGTGTTTGACTTTCGTCTTATAATAATTATTATTATCATTTTACATTTGCTTATTTTCAAGTCATTTTCTTGTAACTTTTTCACTAACTTTTTGTAAAATTTTGGTCCATGTCTTGTAATGTTGCTCGTTGTTTTTGCATTAAATTAAACCTCTTTGGGTTTCAAAGGGTTTTCTTTGATGTTTTTTCTTAATTTTTCCTCTTTTAACACAAAGATTTTAAAATAAAAATTACTTTTAAATGTTCTGCATTGTTATTATTTCTGTGCTTGTGTGTGTGTGTGTGTCTCACCGTTGTTGAAGTAGCTGAGGTGTGTGTGCAGCGCCTTGTCGACGTCTAAAAACGCTTTCTTTAAAACTCTCTCCAGGTCGTCGTCGTCCTCCAGAGCGTCCCTGAACACAAACAGTTGCTAAATTAATTTAATTTTTCATTCATCGTTTTTATCGATTCATTTATCGATTTTACACCAAAAATATCGAACCTGATGAATTTCTCCATGAAGGTGTGGCAGTAGTCGGCGGCGTGCGGACCGCCGTGGCCGTCGAACACGGCAAAGTACAGCAGGTTGTCATGGATACGAGCGATGCGGAGACGGTCCTCGTTCTGCTTCCTGAGACCCAAAACCGACGCGCTGCCGACCCGAGACAGGCTGACCTGAGAGGGTTAATTCATCCCGTCATCCATCCATTCATCTGTTTATTTATTATCGATCATATATCTGTTTTTTCAGTATTGGTCATTGATCCGTCCCTCGGTACCTGTGGGATGGGTTTTCCGTATCGGATGCTGGACGGCAGCAGTATCGGCTCTTCTATCCTGTTGTCCCAGATACCGAATGAGTCCCAGGTGACCGGCCGCCCGCTGCCGTCGCTGTCGAAGCGCGCGGAGCCGCTGGCCCGCCGCGTGCCCACCAGCCCGAGCAAAGCCCCGCCCACCTGCAGGGCGACCAATCAGACTTTCATTTTTTCTTTAAAGAGCTGCTTTGTGTTTGTTTCGATTTGTGGTTTGAATCAAAAACAAACATCACGGACTCACCTGTCCGGAGGTTTCAGGTGAGGAGCGCGCGGCGAGGAGGGTTTGTCTGGCGACGGCGGAGCGACCACATCGCAGCAGACTGAGCAGCGCTGGAGACGACATGTGTGACGTCAGTGACAGCTGTGGCGGAAACACCTGGCCGCGCGGCGGGTTTCTGAAATAATAAAAATAAAGTCAGACAAGAGCCAAAAATCACATCTTCAAATCCATCGTGTCTAAAATAGCTGCAGCAGCAACCTGCGAGATTTAACATATGACGATTATCATACCGTGTACATTTGTTTATACTATCTATAGTTTTTCTTTTACACCTTTATTTATTTTTAAAAGAGACTTTTTACCTCCATGAAAAATATGTTTTAAATTTATTCTGTAATAAAACGTCAGTTCAATGCTCCTGTACCAAAAAAATTTAAAAATTAAAAATTTTTCTTTGGTGATTTTCTTTTCTTTCTTTTTTTTTTTTTTTAATGTTTTTATTTAAAAGAAGTCATTTTGGCATTTTTTTTTCTTTAAACATTTTTTGGTGATTTCTTTTCCTTCAGAAATGTTTGAGTTTTTTCTTCAAACAGTTTTGCTAACTTTTTTCTCTTTGTTATAATAAAAGTAGAATATTAGCCCCTCAATTGCTGTGAAAAAGAAATAGCCTTTAAAGTAGCAGAAAATGTAAATACTCAACTAAAGTACAATTACATAAGTGCAGGACTGAATGTACTTGTGAAGTCGTCACCTTTACTCTATTTCTGTGACGCAATTTGATCTTTTGCCAAAGCGTCCGTGTGAAGTGTCAGTATAAATAAAGTTGTGTTGGTAATCAGTATATGACATTGATTGCTTCACCAACTGATGATATTCAAACTCAGTGCAGCCAAAAAAAACGCTCGTCAGAGAGGTCGGACTTTATGTAAACGGTGTGTGCGACCTTTACGAGGCTCCAGAACAGTTTGTACACAGAAACACACGTGACCCCCCCACTGTTGATAAAACACAACAATGCACATGCGTGTTCGGGTGCACATGAGCTGACAGAGAGGTTACACACTGACCCACATACCAGAGTACAC
>NW_024620402.1:0-2478 GCF_008729295.1 Plectropomus leopardus | reverse complement strand
TGTCTTGGCACCTATTGACAAAGTCTTCAAATAGGTTGTTAATGACCGGCCTAAAACACAGCGAGCAGCCTGTGGAGTAATCATATCAACATGTTGCGCATGCATATCATGCCGCGTGCTGTCGCCATGCCTCCAATGCGGTTGCTCGGTAAATGTTTGGTATTGTTGCCGCACATGAGACAGATAAGCATGCAGGGTGCACACGTACACTTACTCATCCAGAAACACCACATACACACAGCACTTAACATCTTGTACAATACAAGACATTCTCATCCCACAGGAAGCAGGCTTCAGTACACCCAAAGGGTAAATACAAAATTAGCAGCTCTGGAGTACTTTGGGCCAAATCTAGGGGGATATAAGACATCCGGTAGATCCCATAGCTTAACCTTTAACACAGATTGCAGTTCCCTTAACCCAGTGGTTTCCAACTGGTAGGTCAAGGTCCAGAAGTGACTTGTGTCACGTATGTAAAAACACAATTAAGGCTATTCTTTGTGAATTTGGGAAATTAATTTGAATAAGTGGTTTTTTATAATGTATGGACCTTGAACTGATGACCAAGGAGAAATCTGAGCCTGGTGATTAGACCAGTTAGGGACCATGGCCCTTAACCTGGAAGCTAAACTTCTTTAAATGCAAAAAATGTAGACTTGAGATTTGGACTTTAGTCAAACTTTAAGGGGCACTGGACTAATTTAACATGTCAGACTTCCTCTCAGACTTCTCAGAAAGTGGCGCAAATTCTGCTGTGGTCCTTCGGGGTCACAAAGGGAACTTTATTAAGTCTGAGAAAATAACTTGAGTTGTTTTTGACTAGTTTTTTGCTTTTCAATAGCAGATATTTTGGTCACTTTTTAGTGGCAGCAGAAACTAATTGTGAGCGCAACATTGGCATACCTTCAACGTTCTGTTTATGACATTTTAAGCATTTACACAGCAGTGTATTTGCTATATGAAGATACAGTGGAGTAATGGTGTCCTGCCCAGACCAGAGAATTAAATCAGGCTACTGTGTATGTTTTAATCTGAGCTTCTCTGTTTTTTGTTGTGGTAGGCAGTCCAGTGGCATTTGTGTGTATTCCACTGGCAAGCTAATTTCTGTTGCTCTGTCCTGCACTCATATAGTGGTTACCGCTAATAACACTCACCCACAGAGTTATTGCTAAAGCGTAGTGCCCTCCCTACGATTGGCACCAAGTTAATACCATTAGCTCGGTCAACACTGTTGCCACTGTTGTTGTTAGCACTGTTTGCACTGTTAGCACCGTTAGCTGCTAGCATGTGTGTCACTAGCTAACCTCCATGTTGAGAACTGTGTGCAGACAACCTGAATCAGACCCTGATCATAGATATTCTCTGAATTTTATACAACTCATTGAAGTTGAAATGAAATGTTAGCAAACAGTTGCTATAATTTACATGTCCATTATTTACAGAGCAGCATTATCAAATATTTGGAGTCATGTTTTTGGCAGAGTGTTAATGTTTTTCTCTCTCTCGCTCGCTCTCTTTTAGCTCTATCTTTGGTCACTACCAGTTCCCTAGAGAAATGTCTGGCTCTTTGCTGGATGCACCACTATGTTCACCAGCTAGTAAGTCACAAAATGTGTGTCAGCTGTTTGGTGCTGAACAGGTATCATACAGTGGTTTTTGTACAGCTTTTTTACTCAAAACAGCTGCTTACTATTTACAAAAAAACTAAAATCCCCAGATAAATCTTTAGGCCTATGGATTGAAATGAGTTTACGAGCTTAGACTAATATGATTAAAAGACAAATGTTTCATGTAACTTCCATGGCCAGCATTTAAAGACTTGCAGACTTGCAGTTTGCTAATGAAGGATTGTGACTTTACTTGGATTTTCCTTCTGTGACCCGAGACTTGACTTGGACTTGGCATAAAACATAAAACATTTTCCTGTATTACACCATGTAAACAGTACACTAGTGCTATCTCTTGGATTTCTGTGCAGGTTTGTGATTCTGTGAGGCATTTATTCTCACACTTGACTCTGAGAGGCATCTCCTAGACATAATCTTCCAGTTCATAGTGCATGTCATTAGCCTCCTAAATTACAAACATCATTAGGAGAATTGATTCAACTTAGCCTCCTGGGGGGCTTCAGTCTGCTGTTCCGACGTGGCGGGAGCTCATTTTGAGTGCAGTGTCAATCCTATTTCACAAGTTCAAGCGGACCCATTGGGGGTCTGAGCCGTCCACCCCTCTTTATCCCTGCACGGTGAGGCCCCATCACCTCATTAGCAAAAAAGGGTCGACTGTGTGTGTGTGTGTGTGTGTGTGCGCGGCCGTCATGCATGTAAGGCATGATTCAGCCTCAGTGCAGGGTGGGTGAAATCATTGTGGCACACTGACCTCTGCAACAACCTCAAATGCTGCGACATTGTGAGGGGCATCACTGGGTCACGTTGTGACAACAGCAAAGAAGACTGATGCTATTTTTTTTTCTTTTAA
>NW_024620401.1:0-2104 GCF_008729295.1 Plectropomus leopardus | reverse complement strand
AATAAATATTTATATTAAAAAAACTTATAAAAAATAATAAATTTCAAGTCTGACACTGATTAATACTCACCTTTCATGAATATTTAACATTTTAACATTTAACATATTCCAAACAGGATTGTTTCTTTCTCTTGAACACTTGATTTAATCATTCAGTTCGTAATTTCTTTTTAAAAGTTGAATGCCTGTGTGGGTTTCTGCTTTCCTTAACTTAAATGCAGTCTTAAAAAGCTCAAAAACTCCAAAAAAAATGTCACTTTACTTTCACCGGGGAGTGCAAAGTGTCATATGAAGGTTTAAATGCTATTTTGTACAATTTTTACACTTAGACAGGAGAAGAATTTAGAGAAAAAAACTTGAACATATGCAGACTATTAGTGTATAAAAATGTCGATTTTAAGCAAAATGCATGTTGAGTGAGTCACAGTGAAAAGTGAATACAAACACTCGAACAAACTGTTCGCAGCTGTGTGAGAATAACGCCAATATTTCAGCATTTTTACCTTCCGAGTGAACGGGGAGGAACAAGCCAGACAGGCCCGCTCTGGTGTTGCTGGGCTGTCCAGAGAAAACGGGCCGGATAAACCGGACTCAGAGCGAGCTGCAGCCACGGCGTCTTTGATGGCGAAGAAAACTGAACTGCCGAGGAAGAGGACGGGCTCTCCGATACCCTGCGAAGACAAACAATTACACTCAGACTGGCGTAAACGCAGCAGGAATCCAAGAAAAGTCAGATAAGAGAGTCTGAGAAACGGTCGCCAAAAGAATAACTAACGACAGAAACAAAAAAAAATTAAATTCTAGAAATTTGAGGTGTGCATCGTGACCTCTGACCTTTGATGAGTAGATGGCGTGCGGGTTGTCGGAGTCCGACAGCAGATAAACGTTGAAGCAGAGCGGCACGTCGCAGACCGCAGGGATCTTGTACTGAGACGGACCTCGAGTGTACAGGAGCCCAGAGGGGGAAAACTTCAACTCCTCCATGGTGTAAAGACCCAAACCCTGCATGAACGCTCCCTCGATCTGAGGGGAGGAGGGAGGAGGAAAGGAGGGAAGGGAGGAGGAAAGGAGGGGAGGGAGGGAAGAGGAGACGGAGGTATAATCACAGAATGACTTACATAATATATCATGTAATTAAAGAATGGAGAGCCTGATATAAACACAGAGCCTGATATAAAACTAATTGATTGGTGATTTTTGGAGAAATCTCAGTGACTGAAACAAGTTTAATTCCCAATTTATTGTCCATATTTTCTATAACTCGTATGCTTGCCTATAATCTAAAACTTAACAGACAGACATATTTGACATTTTTTTAGATTTGCAGCTCCAACAACAAAAAAGTCACAGTTCATTTTAGAAACCCTCCAAACATTTCACAGTTACATATTTCTTCCTTACGTAAATCATCAGCTATCAGATTTTTTGTTTTCCTGCGTCCACTGCTGTAACAGACAAGACTCACCTGGCCGATGTCCACTGAGGGGTTCAAACTTTTCCCGATGTCCATCACAAGGTCTGTCCTCACCGTCTACAGGACAAAAAACAGCAAAGTTTCTTTAAATTCGTCACATTTTTTCTCTGTCACAGTGAGGTGGAGGACGTGGATCAGTTCTGACCCTGTAGTCTCCAGTGAGGCGGTCCAGCTCCACCTCACAGCAACACGCTCCGAACGTGAAGTAGGCGTACGGCTCCCCCTCCATCTTGTCCCAGTCCATGTACAGGTCTGGACCTCTGGGGACACACGAGGAGCTCTTAGTGTCGCATGTTATACAAACAACTTTAAATCCTCATTTCAAATGAGCTCTAAATATAATCTGGTACGGTGCATCAAATGGTAACATTATGGTGTTTTAACCTGTCCATGGTCCATTTTAAATAAAATAAAATACATAAATAAAGTGAATTCTGTCGTACCTGTGGAATCCAGTCGCTGACATACTGATTTTCTCAAAAAAAGCTGCCATGACCTGAGTACAAATTACAGAAATGTTTTTGTCCTGATAAAAGCAAACAGTTTGAAATTTTCCACAGCAGTCCCGGAGAATTCTGTTTATCATTTCTTATCAAATCGTACCCAACTCTCCCATGATCCTTTGGGGTT
>NW_024620400.1:0-1105 GCF_008729295.1 Plectropomus leopardus | reverse complement strand
TATTACTGTCCTTCAGTATTAAGAAAAATGAAGTACATTCTACAATGCAATTCAAAAGGGTGTAAAAGTACTACTTTTTGCGACATAATGAAAATAGCCTACATGTTTAAATCAAATAAAGCTAAAGAAATCATTCACGACTCGAGCTCATTCAGCGCTAAGTGCTTCTGACAACTTCACAACAAGAGGCCGGGCACCTCATTTACATACGACCAATCACATTAGAGAGGAGGCGGGGTTAAAGAGAGCCGGACCAATGAGCGCAACGCTAGTCCGTATTCTGTCCAATCAGAGCGTTGTTTTGGTGCGGACGCCTCGCTCAGTCCCCGCACTCAAAGAACAGACTGTTCCTTTTTTAACTGTTAAAGCTGCCCGTTACCGACCCTACCGGGGGTCAGCGGCTCCGCGCGGCCCGCCACACGGTGCCAATCTCACCAACACTCACACAGCACAAATTTTAGAAGCTTAACTCATCGGCGCGCAGAGGCAGAGAAACTTAAACACAACAACAACAACAACACGTTCCTGTAACTCAGCAACAAATTAGCATTAGCTGTTAGCATCAACACAAAACGGCAGCTGAGCGGCTCCAGACGTCTTTAATATTCATCACAAACATTAAACTCGTGAGCGGGTTATTGTGGGAATCCACTGCAGCTCGCGGGAGACCGCAGGTTTAATCACGCGGGTGTGTTTTTGGCTAACATTAGCGATGACGTGATGTTGTTGTGCGCTCTAACGGCTCATCTTACCTTCCTCCGCGGCATTTTGAGCGGCGCTCCGGGCGTCTCCTCCGCCGATTACTGCTCCCTACACCGGGGCGGGTTTCTCTCAAATTCAGGTAAAATCAAGAGCGACAGGTCGACAGCTTTGATATGAGCCAACTCAGCTGGAAAAAAAGGCGCACCAGTTTTTCCGCACTTCCCTGACAGTACGGCGCAAACTCGCTTCGTTTTTTAGGGTCCGTTGACAAAATGCGTCCGTGTGGAACAAACAGCTGAGGCGGTACTTTGATTTAACGCAACGACCAAAATAATCCTGTTCTGACATATAAAAAATATAAAGTTAGGTCCTCAAATGGAAAAATACAAAAAAAAAATAAAAT
>NW_024620399.1:0-1102 GCF_008729295.1 Plectropomus leopardus | reverse complement strand
CTGTTTGCTCTATCAATTTCCCGACACCACTCTTTTCCACGTCTACTGTTTTCAAATCTTTTTTTTCACTGTTCAAAGACGCCTAAACAGCAGCTGTAAGTCTCTCTTTCCTTCACCTCCATTTGTTTTCTGTCCGTCTTTTTTCTACAAATTTGTTGAAAATTCTCAAATTTAAAGTTAATTAACCTTTTGGAACCTGGAGCGCCGTTACTTTTAATGTGCTGCATTCAGACGCCTATTAAAAATATCCAAACCTTTGACTCCTGAGCAGATTGTTTTTATTTTACTTTTTATTTTAAATTACACAGTGTAGTTGATTTTAGAAAATGACTTATAATTATAAGTTAAGTTAAACTTCTAAAGTTTAAAAAAAAGTTTTCTCAACATTTTTATAATTCTTTATTTATATAGTTATGTTTTACAAAAACATTATTATTTTCTCATTATTTTTGTATTATTTTTTTTTTTCTTTGTGTGGACCTTTTTTGTAACTTTTTACTTGTCTTTTTCTTTTGCTAATTTTTTTTAGTAATTTCAGTTTTTTATGAAATCAAGCCAATTTGCTCAGGTTTCAAAGGGAGAAAAAAATACATCAAAGTATTTCACTGTTGGAAAAATGGCCTTTTAATAAAATCTGTCTGTCTCTGCAGTAAAAAAGATCCAAATACTTTTGAAACAGATGCTATATGGTCAGAAAAAAAACAGAGAAAAAGGACCTATTTGCTCAGAAAGTGGAAAGCCTACAACTACCAGAATGCATTGCGCCATACCAGACCAATGAATGCTCCCGCTGGTGGGTGATGTAATAATAACTCCCACGTTTCAAACAATTTTGGCATCCAACGGAAAAGAAAATATCACTGACTACAGTTAAAAATTTCTCTGCCAGAAATTTCAAGAAATTAGAAAAAGGTGACAAAAAAAAATTAGCCAAAAAATTTGTTTGGGAAAAAATGGGAGTAGGGTTACAAAAATATAATTTGTTAAATGGGAAAATGTCTACAAAGCTATATTTATATTTACTACAATTTTATATTTAAAATTACATTCCAGAATTATTTTTTGGTAATTTTCCTTTACTTTTTGTTTGATACGTTTTGGC
>NW_024620398.1:0-4514 GCF_008729295.1 Plectropomus leopardus | reverse complement strand
CAGCAGTATCCAGCAGCTAATCCGGAAGTGTATTATGACTTATGCTCCACAGGGGGATGTCAGTTGAAAACACAGGACCTGGCAACCCTTATGACAATTGCAACATGAGCTGTAGTGATGAAACGTCTTATCATTCATAAGGAGCAGCTCTGACACGACTTGGGACTATTCATTTAGCTCTCGATGTAACGCAGCGGCTGGAAACACACAAACAAGTGACTGCAGGTTAACCAGCAATGTCAGGCAGGTAAAAACTGCGCAATTAAATCCGCCGAAATGAGCGACAGAGGCGAAATGAAAGGGCCCGCAACCCGCCGGAGGAGAACGACCATCTCCGGTAGCGGAGGCGGAGCGGTGAAACAAGTCAACGGGAGCAAGTGGCACGATGCCGGGGAGAAATCCCCACAGTACCCCGCTAAAGGCAAAACATACGAGGTGTCTGGACATGTGAGTAATAACGGGAAGGTGAACAGAGAGGCGGACAAAGAGATGATAACCAGTCCGAGGAAACAGAAGACTGTGGTGGAAGATTTTAACGAGAGACTCAGGTAACCGTTACATTTATTTAAAAGACATTAATGCTACGTGCCAACGTCACGTGCGCAAACTAACGGTAACTGAAATGACAGAAACTAGCTGTATTTCATAACAACATTAAAGGGTTTCTTCTGTCTTCATTTTTACTATAGGCTATGCCATTTACGCAGATGTTACTCATTTGTGTAACGTCTCCTTTTATTTTGTTTTTTTCTTTAGCTAATTATCTTTCTGACTGGGTTATATTAGCTTGTTTATCAGACCATGGGGCCACTGTGATGTCCTGTAGCTCAGGTTTAGTGACAAAAACCAAAGATGCTGTCCCCTAATATTGTATACTTCTATACAAAATAACTTTACCTTGAGGATTGGAAATTCACCCTCCATGTCAAGTCAAACTTTATTCATAGAGTGCATTTATAAATAAAGACAACCACAGTTGACGAGATTGCTGAACATGCACAAAATACCAAATCAGATAAATACAGATGCAAACAGCAATAAAACAGAACACAATTGACATAATAGAAAACCAAATTGCAGGACATGTCCAACAATTTTCTTTAAATAAAATAAAAACTTAATTACTTACACATTAGTGGTGTGTTGGTGGTATATATTTGGTGCAAGCTCTGAACAAACTACCATAACTGTGGGTAAGCTGCATGGGCAATATGGAGAAAATCTTATATTACAATATCTTGACCAAGGACCTCATAAGGTTGCAGGAGATGTACCACTTTCAAGATATGCTTGGTATGAAAGTTGAAGGTAATCATACCCTGTTATTTATGCTCCTTGCAATCAATCAGTGCAATCAGATGGTGAATTTCTGCCACACATGTCCATCTCTTTATCTCCCTCATTGCCATTTTATTTCATTTTCATTGACAACATAATCTCCGGTTTCAGTTATAATTAAATGTTTGCTCAACCTTGAAAAACTTAGGTTTTCATGCCTTTTAAGCTACTTTTAACTGATAATCATAAATAACTGTGTAATACTGTGATATCACGAAAACATTGACATTTTCTGAGACAGGTATCGTACTGTGAATATCGCACATTGTTGCCACAACCACAGTCCCTCACATATCAATATTGCATGATATTGCAGGGTTTCTCATTGGTGCTATCACAAAATATTTACACAATGAGATTTTTAATAAGTAATCATCAATAATGTCGATATAATTACTAAGTGGTAAAGGCAATCAGCTATCAGTTCAGATCAGAAAATTACATCACTTTATTTTTATTCAGCCTTTAAAACCAGGAAAAGCCAACACTTATGATATTACGATATCCAAAATCTAAGATGATACCAAGTCTCATAACACAATCTCTACAATATATTGATTTACTGGGTTATAAGTATTCTATGGTCATCATGCATTGTGGATTTTTGTTTACATGTAAAGTATCATTTCAGCCACTTTGCTTTAAATGAAACTTTTTTTTAAAGAAGGGCAGCAGTAAGCCCAGATACAGTTGTACTCCTAAAGACATAGTACAGATAAACAGATATAGTACATGAGTGAGAACAGGCATTGTGAGAGAAGACACAATAGACTGACCCTTACCCTGAACATTTTATGGCAACACGCCCAAAGATATATCTTCACCTTTAAAAACATGTATTTCCGTAGAAGCGAAGCATATTGTTATGACCTGCTAAGAGCTTAGTTGTTTTGGGGTTTTTTTTTTCATCTTTTGGACTTTAAGATGTAAAGACTGGTCTTGCCAACTGGATGATTTGTGTGTGGCATGCATATAGTGTCACTTTCCTGTATTACAGCAACTGTGAAACAACAGTGTCTGCTTTTGCAATCCTGTGCTTGCTTACTACGGTTCTGTCTGCACGTTTCTCTGCTCGTCTGGTCTTGCCATGAGTGTCCTGGCACTTATTGAGGAAACCCACTAATATTCACTCTCTTTAAACGCTCCCTTCTTTCTTTACTTACTCAATCCACCCCTGTCTCTTCACCTCATTTCACCTTTGCTCTTTGTATACCTGTCTCTGTTTAATGCTGCCCCACCTTATCTTTCTATCCTGTTTCACCTCTCTGTCTATTCTCTCCTGCGCTTTGCCTTCATCCACTTTCTCCTCGTACATCTTTAAAAGTATCCCCTCCTTCTTTGTTGCTGTTTTTTTTCATTCCTGTATCTTGCTCTACTCACCCTTTGCTTTCATCTCCACTCTGCTGTCTCTATGTCATGTATGATTGTGTAAAAATTTCTGCCTGATGAATAGGCCCAGTTTTCACAACGCCCTTTGGACACTGGGGTCAATACCTTTAACCTACATTTCGCAACTCTCATTGCAGTTTAAATGCCAGTAGGGCTAGTATAAAAAAATATATCCCAACTTTTGGGTTTCTTTAGTGTAAGTAAAAGCACCATGCAACCAGTTAACCAAATGCCTGAACATGAGCCATAGTGTTTTGTAAATACTGCAAC
The DNA here is from genome assembly GCF_008729295.1 of Plectropomus leopardus. Classification (NCBI taxonomy): domain Eukaryota; kingdom Metazoa; phylum Chordata; class Actinopteri; order Perciformes; family Serranidae; genus Plectropomus; species Plectropomus leopardus. Next base: position 1,517 of record NW_024620398.1, on the reverse strand, counting down.
AGGAAAGTCAAATAGTAAACATACAATTAACAAATAGAGGTACTTAATATTTCACAAACATAAGCATTTGTGCTACATCATGGGTCCTCAACTCTCTCTCAAAGTGAAAATGTGCATTTATTTTTTACCATATTGCTCAGTACACCCCCACCCTAACCCCTAGACCTGACCCTATGAGTCACTAGGACCTGTCAGTTTAAATTACACAACCTCTAAACCACAGACCAACATCAAAATTAAACTCTTGTTCTTTTCATCATGACATTTTCTTGTTAAGTTCAATTTTAAAATTCTGTACATGGTTTGAGAGTGACTCGAGGGATGCACCCACTTATTTCTACCCCGAACTCATGGAGACAAACAGGCGGGATGGAATGTAAAGAGCTTTATCAGCCCTAAAAATCATTACTGTATATAAACTGTTGACTTTGTCTTTCCCTGCAGCTGTCACGTCCTCCAGGAGTCTCTCTTGAGTTCGGCCAGTGGCTACAGCAACTACAGAGGAATCCTCAACTGGTGTGTTGTCATGCTGGTGAGTAAGACCGTCCATTCAGAGGTGAAAATGCACTGCAGGGCTGACTGGGATGCTTCAAAGCTTCGATTGTTGCCATGGTTATCAATGTCCTGATCAGTAGCATATTAGAATGCACCTTTTTTTTTTTAAATACTATTACCCGAAAAATCCCCAGTAGCCCATTAATTAAGAAATAATAATACAACATCATTTAGCCGTCTCATAAATTACTCCTCTTTCTAGTAACTATGGTTATTTTACATGCAATCACTGAACACTTATGTTCCAAAAAATGTCCCCTTGTTTCTCATGCCCCCCTCTAAGCTTTGATTATTCACAAATATATCTCAACCAAGCTTCGATGCCCCAAAAATGTTGTTCTGGGCTGCCTAATGTAGACCCTGACATAGCTAGATATTGCCCCTCTTTATATTTGAATTTCTCATAAAAACTGATTGAAAACATAAGAGGAACCTATCCAATTTATAATTTTCTTTTTCATCTGGACATTGCCTCAAATTACTGTATGTGGCCTTTACGTACATCAGCATATTGGTTGCTCCAAACACCATCAAACTGTTGCACAAGTGGTTTTGGTTGTTGCTTTAATAACAAATGCAAAAATGACTGCACATACATGTATAAAACATATTCTCCTGGGATGTGGAATTGAGCCTTTTAAAGTGACTTTATGTGACATGTGAGTGTCTGTGAGAAGTCTAAAACAAACAACAACAAAAACAGGGTAGCAGTAAGCCCAGAAAACTTATCTTCTCAGAAGTCTCTGAGAAGATAAGTTGTTTCTAATGTTATCTCTCTTCACAGTGGTAGATTCAGTACATATGCATGCACAGTTACTCCCTCATGTCCGGGTATGCAATTTCCTGTACTTTCTCATCTCTAACTTTGATTAAGTGGGTTGATTCGTTACAGTGAGTGAGTTTCCTTTTTAAGTTTAGCTTTCCCTCTAATCAGAAAGAGACTTTTTGACAGCTGTACTTAT
>NW_024620397.1:0-3767 GCF_008729295.1 Plectropomus leopardus | reverse complement strand
TCATGTCAGTCAATGCTTGTGAATTGTGGTCAAATTAGGCAGCTCTGTTAAAATATGATTCAAGATTATGTTACTGCATTTCCTGTTGCTTACCTCAAATGTGTTTAGAAACATATCTTAATGTACTGTTAAACTGAAAAAGAAAAAAAAAAATTGTGACCTAGCAACCATGCTGTAACTAGTCAAGTTAAGCACCAAGCACTGCCCACAGGCCAGACCAACTTTCTCAGTTCACGAGCAGTGATTGACATGATTGACAGCTGTGTTTGAGACTTCTCCACTCTGATTGGTTGTTTTTGTTCATTTGCAGTAATACCACCAGAAGCTATACGAGTAGGCAGAGGAATATAATTTTTTTTCACAGATTATCTGTCTCATGTGCTTCTGTGTCAGTATTGTGATGGTTTCAGTACATATGACAAAAAGTTATTTTAAGAAAAGTTAAACATTACAGCTTTAATTGGACAGCTGGTTGGTGGAAAGGAAAGTATTAGCCAGCACTTAAAGGACCAGTAGTTTTACATGCTTGAGCCTATTAAGCACAAATTCCATATACTAAACTTTACAAGTGTTAAGACTATTATTTGTCCCCAAGGGGCAATTGGTTTTACCGCGGAAATAATAAGTAAAAATAAATTCATCTAAAACACAGGGCTCAGCACATAAGATAAAAGCCACACATGCATAACCACTCTTATTACATTTTATTAAAATATGCCATCACTATCAGGGAGGAATGTTGAGTATTTGCTATTTGTGGTCAAAGCTGGAGTGTGGGACTTTTACATATAAATGAACGTCTGTAAGATTCAAACCAAATAAGTTCACACAAAGCTGATTAAGCCTGTTGCTGCTACAGAAAGCTCTCTTTAAAAAGCAGTATAGCAGAGCTGTGGTTTCTGTGGTGACTTTCCTGAAACCAGCCAGAGGTAAAGGGGGCAGGAAGGGGGAGGAGACTATAGTGACAGAGCAGCAGCTATGAGCATAGCAGAAGTGTCCAAGAAATGTCTCTGGAGTGGACGTTTCGGATAAAAGAAGCTCAGTGTTCAAAGGAAGGATTGCTGGGGAGATGCTGCCAGCTCCCCTGCAGACATAAGTCATAAGCACGTCAGGAGTGTTTTTTAAATTACTCTCATTGCCAGAGGGGGGAGACAAAGTTCTGTACTCCAGCTTTAATGGGTTAAAAACAGTGATATGGTCTTTTTTTTTTCACTGAAAGCTAAAACATCATTCAAATCTTTTTCTGTGTGTGTGTGTGTGTGTGTGTGTGTGTGTGTGTGTGTGTGTGTGTGTGTGTGTGTGTGTGAAATGAATCTGCAGCCTTTTTTATAGTTTATCTATGCATGAATATGCATGAGATGAGTGAAAATCTTGACAAATATATGAACTATACACATCTGGTGTTTACTAAGTACATGGTATGTAGCACTATATGCACATCTTGTACGATCTCAGGTGATTTTGTGAATTTGCAGATATGCAGTTTACTGTTTAACCTACAGCTCTTGATTGTATGTTTTCTATTGTTGAGTGGCGGTGACTCACTTAGAGTTTCATTAGTGACTGAAATGTGACTGGTGTCATTTATAATCAACTTTCTTTGTATGTTAAACACAGAAACACAAACATTTGTTATTGAAATGTTTCAGGTAGTTTTAAATAATTGGTGCTTCACGAATAAAAAAAAGCACATTCTAGGCTCGGGTGGTATAAACGTATTAAAGTATACGGGGGTGTGAATTTCAAAGGCAAGATTTTCAATACTGTCAACAATAACGACGCTCCACTTTATATTAAACTGATATGGAGATGTTTTATTGAGGAGATTTGAGGAGGGGTATTGTGTAATGTGTGTTGCGCACTACAAGTACTATATAGCCTGGTGAAATGTAAGGAAGGTGTGAAAAGCAGGGTCTCTCAGCATTAATGCACTGATCGTGATGCAATTAAGGACTGTAATTGATGCATTTATATTTTTAATCATGTCAATTGCCTGGTGACTTGACTGTCTTTAAGAGGCTGTACCGGGTTGAGTCTTAAAGTAAGAGTACTTGTACTGTATGACACTAGACGACCTGAGGAATCCAGTGGTACCAACCATGTCATGTCTAGCTTTTCAAGAATAGGGCAGAAAAACGCTCAAAAGTTAGGATAAATTTTGGCGATGGAAAAACAGCATGGCCATTTCAAAGGGGTCCCTTGACCTATGACCTCAAAATATCTGAATGAAAATGGGTTCTGTTGGTACCCATGAGTCTCGCCTTTACAAACATGCCCACTTTATGCTAGTCCCATACAGTTTTTTGCTGTCATTTGATTCCTAATCAACACAATTTGGTGAGAAATGCTTCACCTTGACAATATGGGCTTCAAAATTGTTTTGTAATGTTATTGAGCCCAATTAACTATTGAAATTCTGTGATTAATCGCAATTTAGAAAATTCGTTTGACTGCCCTAATGAAGAGATAGATACTCCCCCACGCCTATATCTGACTCATTCACATTCCTCTTAGAAATGTCAATACCTCTGTAATCTTTAGGTGCTTTTTATACATGGAGTCCAAACAAGAGCTTTATTTACATTAACAGATTGATTAATATACTGTCTTTAAATTAGTTGAGTGTTACTGAGTTTTAGCTGTCGAGTTATTGTGCCTTTATTTCCATTTTGATGAGCAGCTGAAATGAGGAGACTTTGTCCTCCATCCTGGTGTCTTAATACAAACAACAGAATGGGTCCGTAAAGTACATTTTGAAAAAATGATAAACAGTCACTACATCAAGCATAATATTATTTCTATGCACTGCGAGGTGAGCACATAGATGCACAATGCTACCATACGATTTAGTTCCTATGTGTATTTTGATTTTCTTTCCATTACTATAATCTTCCAGTTGTTTTAGAGTTTGGTTCATTGGGTGTGATGTTACAAAGTGATTGAAAATGAGTTTTTAAGTTTTCCTACCACAATATGTTAAATGCTTTACTTTTTCATTGAGATAAATATAACCTTCAGCACTGTGTTGATAATTACACCCTGAATCTACTGTGTAAAGCACATATTTATTATCTTTCTATGAGCGATTGCCACATGAAGCAAATGTCCATCAACAAATAAAAAGCAAGCAGCTGTACCAGTTGAGACAAACACCTGCTCTGTGATGTTTTTCTGAAGTGAGCATTAAAACATGAGAAGGATTAAGTCACTTTCCCTTTTTTTTGTTTCCCATGGTATAAAGTTACCAGCTGCTGGTGGCATGGAAACCACATGAAATCTTAATATGTGGAGTATCGAGTGTCAACGTGGGACAGCTGGACCGCTTTATCGCTCATTGTTTCTGCCCGGGTCGGTCACCGGCTTTCTTTTAAGTAACCAGAGTCCTCCTCTCACCATGACATAACCTTGAACAGACACAAGCAGGTGTTATTCCTTTGAACTGAAATATTCAGTGTATAAATATATGGAGGACGAAAAATGACACAAGTATCAATACATTATTAAGTAAATGTAGAAATACATACAAAAATTAAAAAAAAGAAAATTAATAAATAAGTACTGAAATTAAAAAAAAAATGAAATGAATGAACAAATACATAAAGAAATGAATGCAGAGGTAGGGACCTACTATATCAATAACATGCACACATTTTACAATTTTTAATTATGCATTTACCTATTTAATTCCTTATTTATTTAAATATTCATTTGTTCTTGCATCCCCCCTCCCATATTTCAGTGTTTACCTGTATTTAGTCATACATACT
>NW_024620396.1:0-1434 GCF_008729295.1 Plectropomus leopardus | reverse complement strand
CCTCCCCTCTCCTCTCCTCTGCAGCTGTCTAATTAAATGTTCACGTTGGGACAGAAATAACAGCGTGCTATAAGGAGCAGGAGTGTGCTCAGGAGCAGTGATGTGGAGGTGAATGGATCCCACAAACAAATGACTTTCATGCAGGAGTCTGTGTGAATGTTTTCTCTTTCACGCCTCACCATGCGACTCTTTCGCTAAAACCTGAACATGTTTACAGTCGCCGTTGGTCGCCATGTGCTCATGTTGTGTAAACATTATAATTAATATTAAGTATTGTCCTATACTGTGACTTTTCGTGTGTATGTTGGTTAAATACTGTACTATGATATTTTTGGACATACTATACTATGACTTTTTGTGTGTGCGTTGTTTTTTTAAAAACACTGTACTATGTTTTTTAACATAATGTACTGAATTTTTAAAAAAAAAAATTAAATACTGTACTATGTTATTTCTGGATGTACCATACTAAGACATTTTTCAACATAACATACTATGACTTTTTTTGTTTTTGATTTAAATACTATACTATGTTATTTTTGGACGTTCCATACTATGACATATTTTTTGATGAACAATACTAGAACTTTTTCTTCTCGACATCCTATACTCTGACATTTTCTGACATGCTATAATATTACTTTTTTCTTTTATTGACATACTTTACGAAGAGTTTTTATTCAGTTTTTCCCTGCAGACGTGAAGATCACCAGCACAGAAAACTTTTAATCCTCCAGCAGGTTTGTTTTCTGTGTTTGGAGTTTTACGGCCTCATGCAGCTGCAGCGCGTCTGCTGTTAGTGTGGTTTGAATTTTTCATTTGTTTGTAAATGTCTTGTTCTGCATCCTTATTTAATGCCTCTCCTACATTATGTAATAAAGACTCTGAATGTCTTTTGTGAGCACAATGGGCTATAATAAACCTGCTGCCAATGGTTCCTTATGTAAAGGAGGTCATTTAAATAATTAGGATTTATCGTCTGCTGAGCGTGAACATCCACCTTCTTACAAAATGAAATACATATTTCATCTTTTAGTGTTTTCTAGGTAATAATGACATCTGTGCTACGACAAGAAAACTGAACATTTCATTATTGTTTACAAAAACTTCTCTGTTTTTTAGGAGACAGATTTATGTGACTGCACCTCCTGTCTTATTGTGTCTTTTATTTACTAAACTTCTGCTTTATTACTTTGGAAAAAAGCTGCAACATTTCATCCAGATTTTGCTTTAACAGAATGATGTTTCGCTCTGAGATGCTTCCTCCTGAAGATGAAGCTGATCCTCCTTTTATTAAACTGCCTGTTGCTCTGCCACAAAAACACTGACTGCCAGGCCACAGAGAGCATCATAAACCAAACTGTGGCTTCAAATAGCAAGAAAATATTGTAAATCTAGCCCTTTGAAACCTGAGGAAATAAGCTTAATTCCTTT
>NW_024620395.1:0-1936 GCF_008729295.1 Plectropomus leopardus | reverse complement strand
TTTTTTTTTTGTGATGCAGAATTATGGTGATTTATTATGTGTGCACCTTATAGGAGAAATGCTGGACCAGCTAGGAACCACTGGTTTAGAGGCTATATCAGTATGATGTTATTGTTGTTATGATTATTATTATTATTATTATTTTACCCCCAATGATTTATTCCATGTCGACATCTTCTTTAGAGTCTGTCTTTGTTTCTGGCGAACTGTCACTGAGGACACACTCGGACTTGTCAGGGTGGTCCTTGATCTCTAAATGCTCTTTTCTGTCTGCATCGACAGGCTTAATGAGTTGTGGACTGTGTTCGTGGGCGAAAGTGGAATCGCTGCAAATAACAGAGGTGTGAGTACTTTTGCCAAAGGCGACCCTGGACGGGCTGGTGTGCGGTGAACGTGTCTTGTCCTCGGATCCCACCTGTCCCTTTTGCGTGGCGTCTGCACACTCCGGCGAGCTGCTCCTACATCCCCCCGAGCTGCCGCAGCGGACACTGGACTGGTTTCTGTCCGCCGGTGCGTCGCTGTCACAGTTCGCCACAGTTGTTGTTGCTGTTGTTGTCTTCAGAGCAGTTTGAGGAACAATGAATCCAAGCGGCTGTGTGATGGGATAGAGCAGAAAGTGTCCTTTTCCTATCAAAGGCCGTGAGGAGGGTAAGGCCGCGGGGTTGCGTCTCGGTCTGGAGTCCGAAAGGAGGCTTTCGACGCTAAAAGGGTTGAGTTTCTGCACGCTGGACGCGCTGTTGTTGTTGGCGCACAGGCTGGACCGGTGGCTGGCGTCGGTCGAGTCCAGCTCGGGTGCGCCAGCGTCCCGGTCCAAGTGTCTTTGGTTCTGGTTTTGGGTCTGGAGAGGATGAGGTGTTTGGTCGCAGCTCGATTGGTTCCCCCCCACAGAGTCGTAATGCAGGCTTGCGTGGTCAGAGTCGGTCACATGCGACACCCCGCTGTCGCTGTCTGATCCCGGGGTGTGAAATAAATCCCCAGCAGCGAGCTTGTTCTGGGACTTGAGCAGCCGGCGCTCCTGCTTTCGTTTCTTCTTCTCCATCCTGTCCAGCTCTCTCCGGGCGATCTCCTCTGGGTCCATGGGCTCCCCGCTGCAAGTGGTGGGGTGGGCGTTGTGAGCAGGTCGACCCGGACCTTTCTTTGTGTTCTCCTTTTTCCTCCATTTGGCTCTGCGATTTTGAAACCATACCTGCAGAGGAGGAAGTGAAAACATGTGTAATAATCTGTCATTGCAAGAGGGGGGAAATTAATTAGGGCAAAAATTGTCAGTGTTTTTAACAATATGGTAATTAAACAAACAGTGAGGTTACACTTTGCTCTTGCTGTTATATGCAGGCTTTTAATTAGGCCTGATTGAAAAAAAATCTGTGCACAGACAAGGCTGCAAAAAGTTAGACTGAAGCTTAACAAATGAAGTTTTACATTTAAAGGGAGGTTAAGGTCAGGCGTAATATTTCATTTTTATTATTTATTATTACTATGCAAACTCTGCAATTAAATTTTGCGTTCACTTCATTGTTTTCCTCAACAAAATATCGTATGGAAAAAAGTATATGACGAAAAAAAAACACTTCTGCAATCAAACTATCTGAGGCTGATATACAATGAACATTTTTTGTTTTTTTTTAAATAATACTGCCAATATTTTTGACAATTACAGCATCAAGATATCTGATAAATAATTTAATAAAAACATAAAGATAAAAAAATATCAGCCGGCACCAAAGGCATCATTATTTTTCAAAATAAAGGTGTGAATTAAATTGATTTATTGGACTAACATAAGCCATGAAAGGTCAAACAACACACATCCATCTAGTGAGTCATTTTAATTATTTATAAAAAAAAAAAAATTAAAAAATATATTACAAGGTGTATATTATGAACCCAAATTAACCTGTGTTAGCTGAAGGTTTATTGTGCATTTTTTTTCAGCAGT
>NW_024620394.1:0-1216 GCF_008729295.1 Plectropomus leopardus | reverse complement strand
TTTTTTTTTTTTTTTGTAATCATCTGCAGTTAGTAGGCTATTATCGAGCTGGATATTCCTCTGTCTGTCCTCTGGACCATGCGTCTAATTTCACTGACTTCTCTGTAGAGTCACTGCAGCCTGTTTCACCACACCAAGCATGCACTGTCATTCACCCCGTCAATGTCAAACACTTGACTTCATTATCACGCCGAAAATGCCGCTCGTGTTTGACTCTGCCCCAAATAAAGTGCCAACCCCTAGCCTCGCGGACACCATGACGTCACCGCTGGAGCAGTGAACTAAAACAATCAACCTCACTCCTCTCCTCTTGCTCCCCGACCGACCGACCGACCGACCGCACCGCCTCCTCTGTGGCGTCTACAAACCCTGGGCTCGAGTTGACAGACGTCAGCCAGGAGCTGCATTGTTGTGTGTTGTTGTCTCCCATCCTCGCGTGAATCATTTACAGTACCAGCCGGCAGAGAAGAAGAACAAGAAGCCGTGTAGCTAGTGTACCTTGTGTCCTATAACAGGAAAAAGCATGTCTGCTCAGCCCGGTGAGGAGCTAGGCTCGGAGGGGAAGTGGTTTGGGGATGATTATGAGAGAAACGGCCTGTTTGGGAACACATCGACCCGGTTCGACGAGCTACGTGAGGATTTTAAGCCGAGAGGCGGCGACGTGTCGGCCGACCTGGATCAACAATTTCATCCTTTCCAGGAGGACGGGAAAAGGCCTCCCGTTGCTATGGAAACTGCATCTACAGGTAAAGCGGGCAGTTAAGTCTCCCGATTTACCAATTCATGGTATTTCAGCCACATTTGGGTTCAATTTGGCCATCTTTTGACAAACACATGCCGGCATTTGAGTAAATACAGCGCGAGAGAGACGCAGCAGAGTCCATTTGTCACAGATTTAGCGTTACGGCAGGCGGCCTGGCTTTAAAACTTCTGGGATTCAAAACACAAAACAAAAATGCAAGCGAGTAACTTCCATAGCATGATAGTAAGTCAACTGTGACTACAGTGCTGCAGAAGGGAATAATATTAGGCATCCTCAAAAGTAAATCCATGCAAACTTGGTGAGTGCTTTAGCTTATGATAGCTATAAAACGTCTATTATGAGCCATTGTTTTCCCCACACTCACACACAGCTCTTTAGTTGATGATGATGCAGCATGCATTAACAAATAGCCCATTGAACTTTAAATGGCCTGTAGCTCCACATACAGGCCTA
>NW_024620393.1:0-1627 GCF_008729295.1 Plectropomus leopardus | reverse complement strand
TTCGGGTCATTTCCTGAGTATGTTGTTACTTTTCTTTCTTTTTTTGTGCTAATTTCAGGTAGTTTTGCTTGCCATTTTTGTGTCATCCCATGGTCAGTTACTCATTGTCTTATTTCTATGTGTTGTTAATCAATCATCAATTTGTTTTAAAAAATGTATATGTGTATATATTTGCATTTTCATATTAAATATGCTAAATACGTAAGCCACTTACAAATCCTCAGCTGGATCCAGTCCCTGTTGATAGGCAATGTCATCATCAGTGAGAAAACTCTCTGCTCCTGATTCTCCATCGTCATCACTGTCAGCAATAGGTGCACATGCTTTTTGCGGTCCTTTTTTGGGTCTCAAACTAATTCTGGAAAAGCAAAAATAAAACAAAAATTTAAAAAACATCAGACCATTGAGCATTTTACATTTAACAAAGGGATAAGACCAATGCTGGGATTGCTTGATATCATACGATACCTTTAATAAACAGATATATCTCTTTTTATTTTTATTATTTTTTTAATTTTTTGCTGTTTTCTGTGGTCATAATTGTAAATCAAATTTATTTCTAAGGCATGATGGAGATAAAGATCTGAACTGAGCACTGTGAAATTCAACACACGTTTGTTTTGGGAAGTTTTGGATGATTGTTTAAAATGTTATTTGATACCTTAAGAAAACACTCTGCCAATATGACAACAAAATGTAAAAAAAAAAAAATAGGTTATGTTCATATAAATATTTTTTTTAAAAAAACTACGTGTACATATTCATATTGTCATTTCAAATGAGCTGAAACTGAGGCCACTTACACATCCTCTCCTGGATGCAGTCCCTGCTGATAAGCAATCTCATAATCAGTGAGAAAACTCTCTGCTCCTGACTCTCCATCATCACAACTGTCCAGGATAGGTGCACGTGCCTCCTCTATCCCATTCCCGGGCCACGAGGCCATTCTGGAAAAGTCAACATAAAAAAAAGTGTGTCTCAACAACAACACTTGGTTCTGGTGGCTCTACCGCGAAGCACTGAATGAATGAGGCGCGTTTAATCTTTCTTTCCACACAAATGTTTTCCGCCGAGTCCAGCTCTGCGATGCTGTGATTGGTCAGTTCTAACTGCGTCCGAAGGTGACGCGTCGAGTTCTAGCCAATGAGGTGACGCGTCGAGTTCTAGCCAATGACAGCACAATATGGCAGGCCTAGCGGAAATTTCCTGATGTCACTTCCCTATCATTTCCGTCTTAAAACCCATGTGTAAAACCTTAAAGGAATGACAACAGATATGATTGCAATGCTCAGTTACCCCCCTGCGCGAGTTATAATATACAAACCAAGTGTGCAAAAGATAACGAAAACTTTATCTGTCGCGCTCACGATGTCTTTTACGGATCGACTCGGTTTCCGAACAGCACAGAGAGGATGCAGGCTCGGCCCAATGCATCATGGGATGTAGACCTGCCCTCAGTAGGCTTCAGCTACGGGTTAATGTGTTAGCTCTAAACAGTTTCAAATATAAACGCTGCTGCTCCGTGCTGGATTACGGTGCTGCTGAAGGGGATGTCACCGCAGCGGAGCTCTGGCTGCAAAGCTCCAGCGGGATCCGAGTGGAGGTCTTAAAGTAAGATTATGGTTTT
>NW_024620392.1:0-2597 GCF_008729295.1 Plectropomus leopardus | reverse complement strand
AGGAGGAGGAGGTGGATCAGAAGGAGGAGGAGGAGGAGGTGGATCAGGAGGAGGAGGAGGAGGGACCTGCAGGCTGCTCACTTTCACATTTTCGGGCCCTGTGTCTCCTGAATGTCCCCAGCAGCACGTTCTGTTAACACTGAGTCAGATTTTAAAACCGAGACACAGAAACATGAGAAAATCAGGAAGTGTTTGTTCTGCAGAGTCGTTCCTCTGAAAAGTGTCTCTGGTGATTTCTTAGGGACAAACAGTGTTTGTTACATAACGTCCGGTCTGACGGCGGGTGGACGTTTGTCATTAATCATCATCCTGACAGGAAACGTCCCTCCTGTCTTTCCTCTCAGCTCCGTTTGTGCTCATCTGTGAATCAGAAATCAGAAATACGAAATTCGGCTTCATTAAACCGTGTCCACACACGGATGTGTTGGTGTCTCTGAAGACGGGTTGTCTTTCAGTTTTAGGGAGACGCTCTGATGGGCTTTAACCGACCAGTGCAGTATTTGTTTTTACATGCTAAAAATTTTTCCAAAAAAATTAAACTGAAATTTTTTTTTTTTTTTTTCCAAATTGTGATACTATATTTTTGAGTAGTTTGCTCACCAGTGTTTGGTAACATTTATTGTTTTAAATCGTACATGATCACTTAAAAATATTTATCTTATTTTGTCATATGGTAACATTTATGTTTTAAAGTACATGACTACTTTAAAATAAATATAAATGAATAACTAATTTAATTTAAATCTTTTCAGTGTTTAATCATATGGTAACGTTTATGTTTTAAACTGCACAGGGTCCCTTTTAATTAAAATAAATAATACAGATACAATATTTGTCAGTATTTTGTCATATTATCAACAATATCCTTATCATGAAAATACTTAAATATTGTGTTGTTACTTCAGAGTCATACTGCCCACCCTCTGCCTGTGACATATGAACTATCATCATACCGTCAGTGTGAACTTTGACCCCTGCACCTGCTGTCAGGTGAGCGGAGCTGCTCATGCTGTAAATCCAATGGCTTCAAAGTTCACACACACACACACACACACACACATTACATGAAAACACACTCTTCCTCTTCTTCTTCTTCGGTTTAACTTTTGTTGACAGGCAGAAGCTTCAGACTGGATGTTGTTTTGTGTTTTTTGGATGTCTCACTCTGTCTGACTTTCTGCAGCTGAGAGTTTAAAGAGGCCGACAACAGCAGGTGAGACGTTTCCTCTCTCAGTGTTTATGTGAATGTTTAAGTGTCCTCAGCAGCGACCTGTCCGTCTCTTTTGTTGTCTTTTGTTGTCTCAGAGTGTGATTTACAGATCTGTGCGTGTTCTCTGCTCTGACCTGTTTGTAGTTCTGCTCGATTGATTATCTGCAGCTTATTTTAGTCCTGTGTGTTTGTGCAGCTCAGTTTCCTGCTGATGGGATCACAATCACGTGACGGCCGGGACATGGATTTATATTTATATACATATTTTAAAGTGTTTTTACTGCGACACTGAGTGCTGTTTTACAGTTGTTTAACCCTTTGAAACTGGGAAAGACAGCAGTTTTCTTGATGCCTTTTAATGCATTTAAACCTATAAAACCTAAAAAAACATTGATTTTTACTTCTTTTGAAAACACGACTTAAAAGGCAACGAGCAACTTGGCAAGAGGTTTCTCACAAATTGCAAGAAAATAGAAAAGGTGGAAAAACTGAACTAAAAATTGTTATTGTTGTTGTTCTTATTAATGATAACAAAAGAGAACCTTTTAGTAGTTAATAATAATGGATACAGATATATATTTAGATTTATTCTTTTCTTCTTCTTTAACTTTTTTTCTTGTAATTTCATCTCTTTTTTGACTGTTTAAAAAAATGACTAATAAATCTACCTGCTTTTATTTATTTTTGTTTATTTTTTGTTTTTGCTTAATTCTCAACACAGATGACTCAGCAGGTTTGAGATTTTTTAGGTGTTTGAACTAAAATCTGCAAAGTAACTTGGATAAATGTCGTCAGTAAAAACGACACCTGCGGCAGATCAGGATGATGACACTGTGACTGGATTATGACCGCTCAGGTATTTTTATTTTTTATTGAAGGTGCGGCTGCTTCCGTCAGCATAAATTTAACATTTAAACTGCCGACTCAGCGAAAACCAAATTCAGGCTGGACGATCAGCTGACAGCACATTTATTATTTGTCTCGTTGGTGTTTTTGGATTTTACTTTTATTTATATTTACATTTTACTTTAATTGATCTTGTTTCTATTTTATTATTTTCTGCATTTAGATTCTACAAACTGTATAAATGCGTACATACTCAAACTGTGTTTCTCTCACTTTTAACCTTCATACACATTGTGATATTTAGGAGGAAAAAAATATTTGTGATGTTTTTCGTGCTTAAAATTGGACACTACAACAATATCAATATATTGTCATTATTTTAAAATGTATTTATTTATTTATTTTTTAAGTTTTTTTGCCTTAAGGTAACATAATTTACTTGTACTTTTAATACGCCTTCCAGTTACTTTATTCACTGCTGCAGGGTTTATTAACCATTTGAAACTTGTGCAATTTCACCAGATTCTTTACAAGAACATAA
>NW_024620391.1:0-1054 GCF_008729295.1 Plectropomus leopardus | reverse complement strand
CTTTTTTATATATAAAAAGGAAACTGTGAAGATTCATATGAGAAGTTCTGCTGTGGAGAGACCTTATTGTAGGTTCAGTCAAAGAAAATGCTACTTCACAGGACAGGGGAGACACCGTGCAAGTCATGCCATTTTATGGAAATGCTTTGTCAAAGGAAATTTGAATAGCCAGAGTCACATGAGAAGTCATACAGGGCATTGAAATGCATAGTTTGTGGGGGTTTTTTTGCTTTTTTTTTCAGACTTTCATGTCGTGTTTATTTCCTGCACCAAATTACAGAGAGTAGTATCGATAAGAGTATGGACAAGAGAATCGATAAGTATCAATATCGATAAACAGTATCAGTATGCATATCAGTATTGGTATCCACAAAAGCCAAACAATACCCATCCCCATGCCCAAGTCTGGATGAACTGTTTTAATACAAAAGTTGTATCACACTGTAGCAATCCTTTTAGCTGTAGGGTTAAGTCCAATGCAGAGTAAAGCCAACGTGGCTTTGTGACAATATATATCTCAAGTGTGAACTGGTACAACAGGAAGGATCTGTCATTAGGCAGACTTGCAAATTTGCTTTTACATAGCATTGACAATAACAACATAAGTTGTGTAATGTATGTCAAACAGCAGACAAACACAGAGTATTTGACTGACATGCATCATATTCCTGTCTGATAAAAGTCAACAAAGCCAAACGACTCTCAAGTTAATCTCTAAATCTTCCTTTAGCTTTCGTTCCCCCATCTCCATTTAGCATCTTCTCAGTTTAGGAATGGTACAGCATTTCTTTTGTTCAGGTGCACACTGTGATTGCATCTGTGGATGCAACTAAAGCAGCCCCAGAAATGCTGCTTTGGTATAAATTGTAGACAAGCACACAAGCAGAAACCTGCCCAAGACAGACGGCACTGTGCAGTCCTGTCCAACCACAAGTCATACATGCATGTTTATGTTAGCTTGACTGGCTAGCTAGAGCCAGTTGATTTGAGTTTGCGAGGGTGTTTTTGCATATCTCCATTCTCTCTCTTTCTCCTCTCCACCCATCCCCCCTTC
>NW_024620390.1:0-4694 GCF_008729295.1 Plectropomus leopardus | reverse complement strand
TGTGTGTCAAAGGACTTTAGGCTGATAAGTGAAAATTAGGTCTTAAAGAAAGCAGATAGTTTTCAATCACAGTCCAGGTGTCTGCATTTTACTCCCTATTCAGGAACTTGCTTGTGTGGACTTTTAGGTCTCTTTAAGTTTGAATTTAATAAATTCGAGCTGGAGAGCTGTAAAAAAAATTATCTTTTTTCTTCAAATTTCTGTAGGCAGTTTATGGAAATATGGTTACTAAAATAAACCTAAATGAAGTGGTTGGTGCTGTTTATTTGATGCACCAGCCCATCAAGTTGTTCTCCTTCACAGGATAGCGATGTTGATTTGATTTTACATTTAAACCACCAATCTGAGGATAACGTTAAGAAACTGGATTCACTCTAACATGGTTTCCTGCTGGTCTTTGTCTTCCAGGAAAGTGTCGTGGTCTGCGCACAGCCAGGAAGCTCCGTAACCATCGCCGTGAGCAGAAATGGCACGATAAACAGTACAAGAAGGCCCATCTGGGCACTGCCCTGAAGGCTAACCCCTTCGGAGGAGCCTCCCACGCCAAAGGCATCGTCCTTGAGAAAGTGTGAGTACCATGACGCTTACAGAACAGCAGACAAGCAAAGGTGGAGTGATGTCTCACTGCAAAACACTGGTGCTGATGCAAAGAGAGTTTATGTGCTATATTTAGGCTTTCGACCGCCTTGATGGTTTTGTTAAAAGTTTGCTAACTTGAAAGCTAAGAGTGTTTTTTTTCTGTTGAGTAATGCAATGATTTTTTTGTTAGTCCTATTTTGCCTGATGTTTCCTTATAGGTGATTAATTCAGGTTTCATGATGAGTCTTTAAACGGTTTTGTGTTTTCTGTCTGCAGTGGTGTTGAGGCTAAGCAGCCCAACTCTGCCATCAGGAAGTGTGTGAGAGTTCAGCTCATCAAGAACGGCAAGAAGATCACCGCCTTCGTCCCCAACGACGGTTGCCTCAACTTCATCGAGGTACGCACCCACCCGTTATACACCCTCGAATACGAGCCAAACAAGCAGTTGTAATGCAGTCAGTGATTTTCGCTGAATCTGCAGCAGAAACATCAAGCTAGAGAAAGATGTTTTCCCTAATTTCATTCCCTGCTTCAAAGCAGCCAGACATAAGTTTGATTTCTGACTTCAGAGCTTTCACAAAAATGTCTCGATGTAGTTTATTGTCTGTGTTGTGTGTCTACTGTTTCCAAAATTCCTTTAAGAGCTACAGCTGACTGACTTTTTGTATTCATATCGAGATTTGTTGACTGACCTGCGCTTCTCTCCGATGCTGCAGGAGAACGACGAGGTTCTGGTGGCAGGATTCGGACGTAAAGGTCACGCCGTCGGTGACATTCCTGGAGTTCGTTTTAAGGTGGTCAAGGTGGCCAACGTGTCCCTGCTGGCTCTCTACAAAGGCAAGAAGGAGAGACCCAGGTCATAAACAGTTGATGCAGAAAATAAAATAAACACATTTTCAAATACAGTTTTTGTTTTATGTTGTCTTTTGTCACTCGTAACTTTTAGAGGGACTTTAAAGCATGACAGTCAGGCCCAAACAGTTACCGATTGTACGTGCTGACTATCAGCAAACAGGGCTACACACACTGTAACAAGTTCTCTTCTTCAGTCATCTGAGAAAATATATTTAATCCTTAGGGCCCACTTTAATATTACACACACTGGAATTAAAATGCGCCTTTTGAGAGAAAGCTTTAAAAAAATATACATTTATATTATTACTTTTAGAATTTTGTCTGTTTTCATGCATATGGCATACATTTTGGCAAGACTGTGTATTTTGTTTAATCTTGTAATTTTCAGCTCAGCTCCTATAATAAGTCTCAAATACACTGTAAACAAAACAGTTCAAACAGCAACTTTTGAACCCTCAGCGGGCATCATTCTGGGCCTTTGCCTTGGAATCACTGACATACCCCAGACTGTGACAAAAAAGTGTTTTTTATCATCAAACATAGTGGCATCATGACAAAAATCTGGCATTTAAAGGGTTAAAGTTATGAAAATGAATGAATATTTGATATGAATGATTAGGACTGATGTTAAAAAATAAACTCAAAGTAAAAATTATATAAACGTATAATATTTTATACAGACGGATTTGAAAAGTGCATTTTGTTTGCAGAACAATATGAATTTGAGTATTTGACATTAAAAAAAATATGTTGCTGCTAATCACTGACATAACCCAGACTGTAATAATCAAAATTAATAATAATCTACTTTGTATGTATTACATCTAAGATTATTCATTTCTTGTATTGTTTTTTGTTTTTCATCTAAAAACATAATGGCATCATGACATTTAAAGGGTTCTGAAAATTCATGAATATTTGATATTTATGATTAGGACTGATGCTGATTAAAAATAAACTCAATAAAATTAGAAGATAATATTTATGTATAATATTTTTTTAAGCTTGGCTTTGAACAGCGCATACTGGGTGCAGCTGTAAGGGTTAAACACGAAGACTTTGAGGCCGCGGATTTGGCAGCTGCTCTACTTCCTGAGCCACAAACCTCAATAATCATCAGAGTAATCAGTGAAAATAACCTGCGTTTGCAGGCTGCTCCGTCTTTACTGACAGATTAAAGGTGGTGATTCACACTTTAATCCAGCTGCGGTCTCTCCTGCAGCGTCACGCTGACTGACTGCTGATCAGCTGATGATCTGGGGGGCAAATATAGTAAACTTTGCTGCAGGAGGTAAATATAGTCGCAGGTATCAGATCTCTTGTCCCCCTCAGCCAGAGTGCTGCAGCTAAACAGCTGAAACATGAAGATCTGGAGCTCTCATGAACCTCAACTTTTATCCCTGAAGAATTGACGTTTTAACGACAGTAATCAGACGCGTTAATGTTGTGGGTGAAGCACGCGGATTTGCGGACAGGCAGCTCTGATATTTAAAGACTGGTCTCGTTGACTGAACCTGTGCAGACACGCAGCTCTGGTTTCAGTCACAGGTCAGAGAGATCTCCTCCTGCAGCAACAACAACAGATCCTCTGAAAATCTGCAGGGACTGCGCAGACGAGCAGAGGGAACCACGACAACCAGCAAAACCACAAGGTAAAAAAACACAGTGACGTCCGTCAGAAACCTCCAGAGTCAAATCTATTTTCAGACACAAACAGTGGAATTTAACAAAGTGCGTTTACTCAAATACCTGAACTAAAGTGTAGATTTAAGGTACTTGTACTTCACCTGGGTGTGTACATTTTCTGCTATTTTAACTTCACAACATTTCAGAGGGAAATGCTGTTATTTTTACTCCATTACATTTATTTGATTAGTTACTCTGGAAATTCACAAGCTAGATCATCCAGATATCAGCTGCAATGTTAAAGTGATGAGTGTCAATAATTATAATTAGATAATATAAAACATATGATAATGGCCTATTGTGCATAATGAGTACTTTTATTATTTACATTTTAAGTATATTTTGATGCGAATTCTTTTGTACTTTCACTGAAGTAAAAAAATGTATAAAAATGTAAAAAATGTCATATTTTACTTAAAAGACTTGAATACGTCTTCCACCTCTGGAAACAAACAGAAAAGGAGAAATGTCCTCTTAATTTGTCTCTCTACTTATCACTTTACAGCCAATGTTTTTTTTTATTTCCCATACAGTATTTGTGAATTTTAACTCCAGTTTGGTTAAAGTTAGGTCATTTTGTTATTGTTTATAACACTGTCACAGCTTCCTCAGACTTGAACATTTCGTTCTGGTTTTCCTGGTTTAGTTCCAATTAAGGGAAAATGTAATCCCATTACATACAATGATTTTATGTAAATTTACAAAAATTAAAAAAAAATAATCTGTATTTGAGAGCAGAGGTGAACAGGACAGCTGGATGGACATGGACGTTTTAATTGGACTATAATAACCGTAACCCACAGAAGACAATCCACAAACGTGTTCGATGATCCACAAATATCTCAAACACAAACATGTTTTATAACCACGTTTAAAATCTGGAACCAGAGTGGGAGCTGTCTGTTTTTGGACTTCAGCTCAGCTATCACACACAGTTTCAAAGCTCAGGTGTCCACATACTTATGGCCATCTGCTGTAAACGGTGTGTTACAGATCAAACATGAACTAACTGTGACCTGCTGATTAGACACAAGTTCAGTGAAATTGGCCTTTTTGCACAGGACCCTCTACGTGGACAACATGGAGATTGTGCGATGTGGGACGGAGGACGAGGACGATGAAGAAGACGCAGCGACTCAGTACATGATTCAACAGAGTCTGCTGGACAGCAACAAACAGAAGGAAACCCAGCGAGACTCCAAAACACCCGACAGCAGGAGGTCAGTGTGACAGACACAAAGGTCACGACATTTCTCTCAGATTCTCCGTTTGTTTGGTGAAATTCAGGCAGATCTGAGATCAGTCTAAAGGCTCAGTTATATAATCTGTTGGAAAAAAACACAAAACCAATATTTCTGTTACTTCTTTGAACTAATTCTAGCTTCTATTAATTTCTATCACATATTACTGCTGTTCTTGCTTAAAAATGTGTTTTATGCTTTTTATGGGCTTTTACAGTTTTGACTTTTCTTGTTTAATATTTCTTTTATATTTGTTTTATTTGTTTTCACCTCTGGCCTGCAACTTATTTCCAAAATTATGGTATCCATCTGCTGTATAATGATTTCATTTTA
>NW_024620389.1:0-1394 GCF_008729295.1 Plectropomus leopardus | reverse complement strand
TTAAAACAATACTCAATATCTTCCCTATAATTCAGTTTACTGTCAAGAAATTCAATACAAGCACTGGAGGTCACACTACAGTATTTACTTTGTACTAAATGTGGCTTTGTGTACTTTTTTATTGGAAATAATGCTCAATATCTTCCCTATTATTAGTCTTACAAAGAGGCCTCGTTTGTGTTTTGACGAAGTTATCGATCCCCAATGTCTTTCCAGCTCCACCTCATCTCAAAGGAAGTTTTGTACTTTCTAAAACCCACTGCATTTATCGTATAACTTTGGTTTTTACTTTGCATAATCAGAATATTAATTAAAAAAATATAAATCAGCAAATGAATTATGATGCAGTATTTCAGGTTAAAGCACTCAGTAGTATTTAGCCTAAAGTCATCATGAGCTCCAGTTTTACCAGCTGAAATGTTGAAGTGACGAACACATAATGCAGTAAAAAAAATTATAATTCAATAATATAAACTATAGCCTGTATTATTCTGTAATGAGCCATTCTGTATAGTGAGTACTTTTACTTTGAAACTTAAAGTATATTTTGGTGCTAATACCTATACATTTTGAATTCAAGACTTTTATTATCTTACTTGTGACAGAGTATCTTTGCGTGTGTGTGTGATAGGTTTAACCCTTTGAAACCTGAATTTCAAGATTTTATCTGAAAATCAGCACAAAAAAACCCCAAAAAGGAAGATATGGAAAGCTAACCCATAAAAAAGCAGGTAAAAAAATGATGAAAATGTTCTTAAAGAAATTATAAAAATTCTACAATATAGTCCTTAATTCTAAATATTGTATGTATGTGTGTGTGTATATGTATATATAGATATATATATAAACTCTATATATCTCCTCAAAATGTAAATAGGCCTACAGTAATTGAATAAATAAACTCTCTATTGTTTGCCTTTAACAAACTAATATATGATTCATAACATTTACACATTTTCTCAGTTAAACATTTGTCAGACATTTATTATTTTAATTATCATCCGGTGGCAGTGTAAAAAAATATCCACTTGGTGTCTCTGTTTGACGGCAGGAAGTTCATTCAATCACAGCTCTGAGGTTTTCTTCACATTTTATAATAAACTGTGCAGACAGTTATCTGAAATCAAGGAAATTTACATTCATTCATAAAACGGACATAATAAACAGATTTCTTTGATGCTGCAGTGATTATAACTGAGGTCAGATGACAGGAGGAGGTATTACTGTGTGTATCTCATACTATAATACAGCAGAATAAAGCATGTTAACACTGTGGTGGATGGCTGTGAGACGACAACGTTGTTTCTGTCTTTATCTTAATAATAATAATAGAAAATGGACAAAAATTAATAAAGGCCTTCAGCATTTTAAAGTGCTTTAGACTTAAAAAAAAA
>NW_024620388.1:0-1562 GCF_008729295.1 Plectropomus leopardus | reverse complement strand
AGTGAGTGTGTGTTACCTGGGGTTGGAGCAGGGGACCCTCTGGGTGTTGACGTTGTCACAGAGCGGCTCTCCGCCGTGATAGATCCCGGTCCTCACATAGATCTACAAACACACACAGATTTAAACCTCTACACACTCACATCAACACACCATCACACACTCATGTAGGAGACAACCTTGTGTCCAGTCTGCAAGCCAAGTCCAAGTCCACAAAGTGACCCAAAACAACCACAAAGACACTCAAAACAACCACAAAGAGACTCCAAACCACCAAAGAGAGACACAGAACGTCCACAGATGAACACACTCAGCTGAGGGACGCCCAGAGACGAACCTTGTCGATGTCCCTGATGTTGACGTTGACGTAGGTGGCGCAGAGCAGTCGGACCCTCAGCAGAGTGTTGAACGCCCACAGCGAGCGAGGAGGAGAACCGTCTCCTCCTCCTGGACATGGAGATGGCTGAGGTGTCCTCCGACTGAAACACAAACAGCACACATCTTCCATATGGACAGAGGACATCTGTACAAGCTCCTGATTGGCTGTGATAAGTGTGGGATGGGCTCTGATCGGCTGCTGTACCTGTATGACGGCGTGACAAAGCCGGAGGCAGGAAGCTGAGAGTAGAGACTGTCTTTGGAGACCAGCATCAGGTGAGGAAGACGACCCACTATGATACAGGACCGGATATACTGAAGACAGACAGACGGACAGTCGGTGGAGACAGAGAGTCAGGTGGAGACAGTCGGACAGGTTGGACTCAAGAGCTGAAAATGTGAATTTGTGTTTTCAAAGTGAAGCCGTTACCTTGTACTGACTAAGAGGATACTTCTCCAACAGGTACTCATCACAGCCACACACCTGAGGACAGACAGACAGGTGAGTCAGACACACAGAGAGATTGACAGACAGGTGAGTCAGACACAGAGAGACTGACATTAACGTGAGTCAGACTGGTGTACCTTTAGGATGTATTGTCCCTGGTACTCCTGGACACAGAGGCGGAGCTGCTGAGGGGACAGGTGCATCGATCGGCTCTTCTTCCTGATGGACTCTGCAATAAGCTGCTCAGGTAAATTGTCGTGACTCACCTGGACACAAACACCATAGTCATTACAGTTAGGGCTGGCTCAGACTTTCCTTTGATAAGGATCATAGTCAGGGCTGGCTCAGGCTGGCCTTGGACCAGCCCCTAGTTAAGTGTCACACTGCTGTGCTGAGCTTGACACCTACTATAGATGTGAGGAGCTAAAAGGCTAATGTCTTCTTTTACGACTTTGAGTCGATGTCCACATGTCCCCTCATCGTCCACACGTCTCCTCATCGTCCACACGTCCCCTAATCTTATCACAAATCAGCAGGTTTACCTTCAGGGTGTATTTCTGTTTGGAGTTGGATGGAGACACGATCACCCAGATGGTCACGATCAACCTCCCTGTAGACAGACAGGTAGAGAGAGAGAGGTAGAAAGAGGCCGACAGGTAGACAGAGACAGACAGGTAGAGAGACAGGCAAAGGGAGAATCAGGTAGAGAGAGACAGGTAGAGGAGGATTCAGGTAGAGT
>NW_024620387.1:0-3508 GCF_008729295.1 Plectropomus leopardus | reverse complement strand
TGCCACCGCCCCAGGATGGATAAATATATATAATTGCATCAAGACCAGTGCAAAAACACAGCATGTTCACAAATAATACCAAGAACAGTTACTATTCTAAAAAATGGAATGGAAATTCACTGTACTTAAAAAATAATGTGTGTTTTTCACAAAGTTGACATGGTCGTGAGTCAGTTGCAGTCCATTCAGTATGCACCTGCTACCCACTTTTGGACCGCAACCCACTAGTTGGGAACCACTGTTCTAGAGGACACCAAGTTATCATGCAGTAAAACTTTACAGAGGTCCAAGCAGATGCTCCATCCAGTCACCGCTTTCCTTCACTCAGACATTATGGGACCAAAGATGTTAACAGTGTACCTCCTTTCATTTACATTATGCACATTTCTACATAATGTTCATCCAAAAGCAGCATGGATTTCAGTGATTGGTGTCTGCAGAGAACAGAACAAACTGTATCTCTTTCTCACACACACACACACACACACACACATCTGTTTTACTGCCAGAGGTTCAGTACAACAAACCAGATGCGTTTAAAACAGAAACTCTTTTGGGAACAGAAAGACTCACATGACAAAACCTTAGACACAGTCTTTCTTTCTCAAGTGTGTGACTGAACAAACATCATATTACTTCTCTGCACTCATACAAAGCAACTGTCAAAATGAGCTTTGCTCTAAAACAATGTGCACATCAGTGTGTGTTTGATTTGCAAATATACAGAACCTGTTCACACGTTGCACAGAAAGGCTTCTGAACAAATCCACTGAAAGTTCATTTCTATTAGCACAAGGTGTGATTTATATCTTTTTTTTTAATGTTAGCTGCCACACCAAAAGTGACAATTCATCTGCACCACACCCAGAAACACCTGGTCAGGCTCCTACAGAGCGCAATCTATAACCACAGATATGATCCTTTGTTCTGAGCTGTATTCTTTCACATCTGACGACCACATTGTTGGACTGACTGAGTGTTGTGGTGAGGGACAAGGGGCAGATCATCGTGGTCAGCTGGAAGGGGTTGAAAGAACAGGACACCGGCCCTGCAGGGGGAACTGTTTCAGCTCAAACAGAATGTCATGTGCAGCCTTTCCAAGGAAAACTGCCATATATCAATGCACAGTGTTTTCTTCATGGGTTTGAGGAGCCCTTCAGAGCAGCACATCACACATTTGCAGCACATTACTCTCTTATATTTGGGGCTCCTGGTTCAGTTGAATAAACTGTGAAATTATCCATCAATCAGACTAAAACACCTGAATAGTAATACAAGAAGTAGGACCTCAAAACAGCAACACAGAAGCTGCATAAGAACACAAATGGACCACCCCCTCATACTGGCAAGAATAGAGTTAAAGAAACCACAGTTAACTCTTTGAAACCTGAGCAAATTGCCTTGATTTTGTTTAAAAAAAAAAGAGAAATGCACAAAAAAAAGAAATTTGTAAAAAGATAAAAAGAAAACAAAGAAGGCACTTGAGCTGAAAATACTCAAACAAGTGAATGAGCAAGTAAAGAAAGAAAGGGAAAAAAGTCACTTTATAATGTTTAATCTGGATGATTTTATTGCTTTTATCTGATGATAATAAAAACACAAACAGCTTTGCACTGACAGTGCGAACAGATGGATGATCTTTGCTGTCACACTGTGATGTAAACCCTGTCATCACCTGCAGCTGCACATTGCTCCCTGCAGTGACTCGGTGTAACCGGTGGGCGGCGCTGTGAGGTCAGCCGGTGGAGCGGCAGTCAGTCGGTCGGTCGGTCTGTCGGTGTCCCATCATCCAGCGGCGGTAACAGGGGCAGCGTGGGCGGGCCGGGAGACTCCTTCACACCGTGCTGCTGGCAGACAGCTTTAGAGGAGCTCGCGAGCTTCACACTAAATAACGTGTTCTCATTTGACATCTTTATGGGTCGCGAGCACCGCCCTCGCTAACATTTGGAGCTCGCGCTTTGATAGTGGAACTACACTTCCTCGAGTCCGCGTGATGTGTGGCTGGGATAACTTATGAAGTGACCGGCATTTCACCGGGGGAGCCGTCGGTGTTGCAAGAACCGGATTCAGCTGGAAGGTAAGCGGGGAAACACTGAGCACCACACCGAGCCTGGTGGCTCCTCTCCCGGCTGTCAGGGTGTGTGTTCGGCGGGAGCTGCACTGTGCAGGTATGCAGGTTTTCTTTAAAGGCGCTGCAGCACGCGGGGGTCTCTGTCTGGGTGGGGTCTCCCGAGGCTGACAGGGGGGACCCAGGGATGTCATGGTGAATGCATGACGTGTGGTATTGCACATCTGGTCCGGATGAGCCTTTCAAATTAAAATGTGAAGCCTCTGGTCAGGCTGCTGACAGTGAGAGGAACAGGTGTGTGTGCAAGTGTCAGGCGTGCACACACACTTTACGGGGTCTTATAGCCAGTGATTGATCTCCTTCCCATGATTCCTCTGGTTCTATTGATGCCTTGCTCTGCGGCCGGAGGCCAAGGGGAGCTCCAGCAGCATGAAGAAAGAAAAGAGAAAAATGGCATTCGATACTTTGCAACTCACAGGCTAAATCCTCTCTATATGTCAGGCTGTACATGCTGCAGTAAATCAAGCCAAAGAGTACAGTATGGACACACACAGACACACACTACACACACAGGTTGTGATAAATCGATTTGAGGCTCTGCTGCTGCTCAGATGAAAGGGGGGCCGATTTTTGGCTGCACAGAAATCCCACTGAGACAATTAAACCACTGACCTGTGTCATCAAGGATTTGTTTTTGGCTTCCTGTTTGGAAAGATGGTAGGAAGCAGACTTTTGGGCCAGATGGCTGGAGTGTGCGCGCGTACACAAACACACACACACACACACACACCTGAAGCAGCCTGTTAGAGTTCCGACTGTTGGAAACAGGATAAGTGGCCGGGGTTTGAACCTGCGACCTGCAGTTGTACATGATGTTGAGACTCTTCCAAACTCTAATATCATGACCAGCATTCAGGGACGTCCTTGTGGGGTTAAAGTGGGATAGATTACCCAGGGCCCCAATGGAAGGGGGGGGGCCCTTGAAAAGCCTTAAATGAAAAAAAATGTGGTTTGTTTGCAAACCACTGAAAGTGGTGTTCATTTCATTATTTAGCCAAACAAAATTTGTAAGCATCATAAATATTTGTTAACCACAGAGCTTATTTTCTGCAATGATCCAAAATCCAATTGAAAAATCTCACAGGCTTTTTGACAAAGGCATCAGGGCAACGCTAGCTTCTGGACTGGCCTACAGAAAAATTGCATCCCTTGGGCACTCTTTGGAAGCTGTGTCACGAAGCTACAAACTGACGCCCAACACTTGTCACTGATGACGGGCATGACATGCTAAAAATAAGCGCTCCAATGATGCGTCACCCAATCATATATGTTTGTTTTTACCTGTGGTACTGTGTTGTTTAGCGTAGTTAGCTGACACTATGCTAGCTTTATGAGCAGTGTGATACACACAGGGATGCAATGAGGCATTGAAATGTCATG